>NC_051214.1:47051458-47276458 GCF_015220715.1 Pygocentrus nattereri
ATTTTGTACACCTGTGGCAATGGGACTGAAACACCTCAATTAAATGATTGAGGTGTTGCCTAATACTTTTGTCCATATAGTGTATCTTAGAGGTTTTACTGTACTTTGAACCATAACATTTAACAACTTTTTCACTCTGGGTGCTGGACATAAGCACAGGATTTCAGTGCATATGGTTATCATAGGTTTAATAGACTTTTTTGGGGGGGGTTAAATGCAAAAACGTTTATCCCAAAGATTGATTTTGTGTATTACTTCAATGCACTTATATATTATATTGTATTGTACTGCATTGAATGGCACAGAGTTCTGTGCTCAACTCTGTTCCTTCTCTCTCTGTATCTACAGTGACTTTTGGTTCTAGCAGTATCTGAGCTCAGGACTGTCTTTCTCTCTAACCCACTGGTAACCAGCAAAGATACTTTCTCCACACAGACAAAGCTCTTCTTGTAAGTCGCTCTGGATAAGAGCGTCTGCTAAACGCTGTAAATGTAAATGTGTAATGTTGTTACAGCTGCCACTCATGCAGTGAAGGGCGGGACTCTGTGATCTTTCTTGTTCGTGGTACAGGAGCAAAGACTCTTTGTCTTTATTAAGCTTTATTAAGCACTTTGTCTTCATTCTTCCCTTTGATGTTTGTCTCAAAATGTGTTCTATACAAATCAACTTGCCGTGCTTTGCCTGTGAGCGATGGGCCTGGACCTGCGCTCGCCGAGCTGGGTCGAGTTCTGTGCAGCCTTTTTCGCTGAAAGATAGTTATTTATGGTAAGACGACTTGAAAAAGAGGCGCAAAGGTCGCTGTGACACATAAAGAAAAGCCAACTGTTCCTATACGCATCTATAAATGAAATACGGAAGCCCACCCCGAGTTTCGACATCTTCCATCCTGTGGAAACTTAGGGCTTTTGTTCAAAAGAAGCGCGTGGTCTGTCATTTCTAGGTCTATCATTTCTCAACACCCACTCAGCAGAGTGTCAGTAAGGTAGGAAGTGAAGGCTGCAGAAGGTGGCTTTTGCAGTCTGGGAATCCCTCCTCTCCCACGAAGAAAAACTCAGCTGTGGTCTCAGTACACACTTCTCTGTGTTGTGTGTTCATATCAAAACAACATGAAACATGGTGGCTTATTGCAAACACTGAATCATCAAAATTGGGTTTGAATAATTGAGGGCAGGGGGATCTGATTTGCGTCATCAAAGTTTTTTTGTCTGCTTGAATCTTGGCAGAATCTAACTTCTTTTTTTTATGTGTTAAAAGGTTAAATATAAAAGCTACAGAGAAAAGGGGACTCCTAACAGCCACCTGCAAGACCTGGTAGACTCCCAGACCTGCCCCCATCAGACAAACAGCACTTAACTGAACTTTGAACGTGCACTCTTTGAAAAAAAGGTGCTTCAAGGGTTCTTTAGTAGAGAAAATGGTTTTATACAGAGCCATGAACACCCAAAGAACCCTCTGCATGATTAAAGGGTTCTTAAGTTGTTTCTCAGATTTTCGAAAGTGGTTCTATATAGCACCAACAAGGGTTCCTATATTGTTACAGTGTGAAGCTCATAACAGCAGAAGTGCCCTTTTGGGTGCTGTATAGAACTATTTTTAAAAAAGGTTGTATATAGAACCATCTACAGCACATTCATGCTTATTTCCCACACTTTCCTGAGGCAAACAACCCTTTAATCATGCAAAGGGTTCTTTGGGTGTTCATGGCTCTGTATAAAACCATTTTCTTTGCTAAAGGACCCTTGTAGAACCATCTTTTTTAAGAGTGTGTGGACAAGCATCTCTTTGAGAAACTATGAGTCTCCTGAAAAGAACAGACGCACAAAATACTGAAGAAATGTGGTTCCATTGATGAGGCCTTAGATGCTCAAATATGAATAACTTAAATGCTGATTTAAATAAAAAAAAACAACAACATGAATGAAGGGTGGTCTCTGACTTTTACAGATTAGTAGCTCTACCTTAATAAATCTGAAATTTGATTCTGGCATCATTTTGTATTAAAAACAAATATATAATTGGGGCACCTTCCTTCATTGGCAGGCTTTCATATAAAAAGCATATTATTTGATGCGACATCTGACTGAAACACGAACATTTGAAGCATGTAATTCATTCAAGTGACATTTATAGACTTTTATACTGCTGTTTTACAGTAAATCACACCGTAAGTAGTTTAATTGAAGCCGGTAATATTTATGATGAGTTGGTTAACATGTTTGCTGTCCTTTAGCCTGTTAGCTAGCTGACCAGCCTAGTTAAGAAAATGATTTGCCAGCCCCTTAGTTAAAAAAAGGGTTCTTCATCAACATACTTGGTGGTCCATGCGAGCAGCATGAGAGTCAGTGATTATTCCTTTAACAACACAAGGGTTTTCTTTCTGCCACTGTGCAGTAATACACAATTTAGTTGCTGTTAGGTGGACCAAAAGTATTCACTCACCCATCCAAATCATTGAATTCAGGTGTCCTGGTCACTTCCACGGCCACAGGTGTATAAAACCAAGCACCTAGGCCAGCAGACTGCTTCCACAGACATTTGTCGAAGCTACTGAATATTGAACAGTCAACTGTCAGTGGTATTATAACAAAGTGGAAGTGGTTGGGAACGTCAGCAACTCAGCCATGAAGTGGTAGGCCACGTAAAATAACTGAGTGGGGTTTCCATGGCCGAGCAGCTGCATCCAAGCCTTACATCACCAAGCGCAAAGCAAAGCGTGGAATACAGTGGTGTAAAGCGCCGCCACTGGACTCTAGAGCAGTGGAGACGTGGTCTCTGGAGTGACCGATCACGCTTCTCCGTCTGGCGATCCGAAGGACGAGTCTGGATTTGGTGGTTGCCATGAGACGGTACTTTTCTGACTTAATGCTTCAGCAGACCAAGAGATTTTGGACAGTTTCATGCTCCCAACTTTATGGGAACAGTTTGGGGACGGCCCCTTCCTGTTCCAACATGACTACACACCAGTGCACAAAGCAGGTCCATAAAGACGTGGATGAGCAAGTTTGCTGTGGAAGAACTCGACTGGCCTGCACAGAGTCCTGACCTCAACCCCATAGAACACCTTTGGGATGAACTAGAGCGGAGACTGTGAGCCAGGCCTTCTCGTCCAACATCAGTGTCTGACCTCACAAATGAGCTTCTTGAAGAACTGTCAGAAATTCCCATAAACACACTCCTTGTGGAAAGCCTTCCCAGAAGAGCTGAAGCTGTTATAGCTGCAAAGGGTGGGCCGACATCATATTAAACCCTATGGATTAAGAACAGGATGACACTCAAGTTCATATGCGTGTGGAGGCAGACGAGCGAATACTTTTGGCAGTATAATGTACTTATGTGTGCTTATGTTGTGGATTTTACAACGGCTTCAAACACGGCCCAGCCAATCAGATTTTGGGACTGGAACTATGTTTTATTGTTAGCATTATACAGTAAGTGAAGATTTAAAACTTTCTCTAAAGCACAGTGAATGTACTCTGTCTGTCCAAATGTTTGCCAGCATTTCCTCTGAAATGAAGGGTATTAATAGGTCCCCATTAAGTTTTTTGTAAAGTTTGCTCCCATTTGCTGAAGTAACAGCTTCTGTTGGAAGATTGCTGTGAGAATTGGTTTGCATTCAGCCACAAAGCATCAGTGAGGTCAGTTACTTATACTGTATGGTCTGTTCTGGATCACTTCAACTCATACCAAAGGTATTGGATGGAGCTCCATCACTCCAGAGAATGCTATACCACTGCCCCACAGCCCAATGCTGGGAGGCTTTATACCCCTCTAGCCCACGCTTGTCATTGAGCACAAGGACCTTAGCCTCATGTGTGATTTCTCCAGAGCGTCCCATTGAATTTGACAGTGCTTTTCAATGGAGATTATGCAAAACGTGTGCATAATACAGCTGTGCCAGAAATCGGTGACCCTAAAATAGCTGACTTCACTATTTAGAAGGGCTGTCTGGTTACATAAAAAGTATGGGAAGTGGGAGTAACACACTACATTTCTTGTAAAAACTTGAGGTCTTCCACTAGAAAAAAATTGAAAACTAGAACATTTGATCATATCAGCCCAGTGCTATCATCACTTCATTGGCTGCCTGTTAAATTCTGTATTGATTATAAAATTCTTTTATTGACATATAAAGCCCTACATGGTCTCGCTCCTGAGTACCTGCAAGACCTTATTTCCTATTTTGAGCCCTCATGACTACTCAGATCCCAGAGTGGCTTATTAATAGTTCCTAGAATTCATAAGGCTGCAGCTGGGGAGAGCTTTTCTTATAAAGCCCCCAAACTCTGGAATGATCTTCCAGAAACTGTTCGGGACTCAGACACAGTCTCAATCTTTAAAGCTAGGTTGAAGACTCACTTGTTCAGTTTAGCTTCTGGTAGCTAATGTTCCCCCTTAGATAAAGGCAGCAGATCCAGGGGTCCATGGACACAGGAAATTATAGTAAACTGAGACGCTGGTGCTGTCGTCCCGCTGCTCGCACGCGGTCACTCAGGTTTGTGGACGGTGGAGTGGAGGGATGCCAAACTGTTTCAGAGTGCTGCCGTGTCTGTGTGTCCTTCTGGTTCTCTCCTGTTAGTTGAGCTGTCATAGTCAGATCTGCCGGAGTCGTTAGCCACACTCTGGCGATGTTCACATTCCCTGTTTTACGTACAAACAGACAGAATAAAACTAATTCCCTCTCCCTGCCTTTTTTCCAAGTACACGACCGCCCACCTGTCCGGCCAGACACTGAAGGACGACTGACTGTCGAGCTCTCCTGCTACCCACTTCAGACCAGCTGTCCACGCCCCAGCTACCACCACCTGCCTAGGACTAGCTGCCCACCCTACTCTGATGTTTTCATAGACTCCCAGCTATTACTACTACTAATACTACTCCTATTAATATTAGTAGTCTAATAACTCTGTAGGTAGTTTGACCAGAGGAGGACGGGTCCCCCCTGGTGAGCCTGGTTCCTCCCAAGGTTTCTTCCTCAGCTCTAAGGGAGGTCCTCCTTGCCACCATCGTCCCTGACTTCCTCACCTGGGGGTTTTACATTGTTGTTAAAACTTTGTCTTTTCTGGAATTCTGTGAAGCTGCTTTGTGAGAACATCCACTGTAATAAGAGCTACAAATAAATTTGATTTGATTTGATTCCAGCGTCCCCTCCTACAATAAAATCTGTATTTAATCCTGTAATCACAGCCTCTCCACACTCCCACGTCTGATCCCTCACCCGCACACACAGCTAAACCTAATGTGTAATGAAATGGTTAAGCTGTAGAAGTCCTCACCGCACCTGAGTGGGCGCCTCATGCTGACTACATTTAATGTAAAGACCGAGGCGTCCAGGAAAGCAATGAGCAGATGCAAGTGATTCATTTGTTCATTTATTCCTGAAGGTCAGGTGAGACATTACAGCAAAGAAATCACAGAAAATAGCCCCCGTTTCTAGAGGAGTGTAGGGTCTCTACCTGTGAGGAACTGTTTACAACCTGTTTAGTTAAATGTGGTGATAAATGATAGGAAAAAAATTAAGCAGTGTTTATATCAGATCATAGATCAAATGAGGCATTTAAAAATAAAGATTCACCTGGGCGCCATAGAGCCTTAATGAACAGTCCATCACTTCACCCCTCGTCCGACTCCTGTTATAGTCTGTTACTAATGCTGTGTTTGAAGCTCATGACAGTTTCTACCTCCAACGAGGAAAAATCAAAGAAAGCGACATCTAAAATGCCAACTTTTCCTACTCGAAAAACCAGGATGGTGCTTTTTGGGCTTTTTGTAGGCTTTTATTTTACATTTTAAATACCAGTATCATTCATTTATTTAAGTTGTCACCTCACTGCACGGTCCAAACATTTAAAAATGAAACATTTGAAAGAAATGTTACTGTTCTGATGATGTTCTGTGTGTTTTTTTTGTGCAAACAGAACAAGAAGAATCATACAAATAATCAATTAGGACAGTGTATCCAAAGACATTAAATTGATGCAACATATCGAAATCAGATACACACAGACACACAAGGGAAAGCCAGACCATCATCTGTAAGCTTGTCTTCAAAAAGTTGGTTATACTAATTCAAAAATCTTAGGCTTAGTTTCTACAAGTGTAAGGACCGGAGAAGTGATTTAAGTTGATCTTTGGTTCTTTGGTCTTATTGGACATACAGTATTTTTGAGGCAAAAGTCTTCTGCAATTTGCTCTAAGCACTTTACTAGGAACACTAATTCTGGTGTAGGGTCTCCTTTTTCTCTCGAAACAGCCTCAATTCTTCGTGGCTTGTATTTCACAAGACACAAATTGGAAAAATTCCTTTGAATTTCTGGTCCATGTTGACATGAATGCATCAAACAATTCCTGCTGATGTTTTAGCTGCACTTTCATGCTGTGAATCTCCTGTTTTACCACATCTCAAATGTGTTCTATTGCATTCAAGAAAGCCGAACTCATTGTCATGCTCATGAAACCAGTTTGCGATGACTTTTGGTTTGTGACGTGGTGCATTATCATACTGAAAGTAGCTGTAAGATGATAAATTGTGGCCATGAAGGGACGAACATGGACAGCAACAATACTCAAATAGGCCACGGCATTCAAAGGATGATTGGTGTTAACAAGCCCAAAGTGTGCCAAGAAAACCCCACACCATTACACCACCTCCACCAGCCTGGACTGCTAACATAAGGTAGGTTGGGTCCATGGATTTATACTGTTGGTGCCAAATTCTGACCCTACCATCTGTGTGCCTCAGCTAAATTCAGATTCATCAGACCAGGTGTTTCGGTGAGCCTTCGTCCACCGCAGCCTCCGCTTTCTGTGCTTGTCTGACAGAACTGGAATGTGATGTGTTCTTCTGCTGTTGCAAACCATCCACCTCAAGATTCGATGTGTTGTGCATTCGAAGATGCTTTTCTGCTCAGCACAATTGTACAGAGTGGTCTGATTTACTGCGGCCTTTCTGTCAGCTCGAACCAGTCTAGCCATTCTCCGTTGACCTCTTTCGTCAACAAGGTGTTTCCGTCTGCAGAACTGCCACTCACTGGATGTTCTTCTTTATTGTACCATTCTGAGTAACTCTAGAGACTGTTGTGTGTGAAAATCCCAGGCGACCTGCAGTTACAGAAACCAGCCCGTCTAGCTCCAACAATTGTACCATGGTCAAAATCACAGAGATCACATTTTTTTCCAATAGAATTTTGCTTAGTATTACTTTTTTTCTGAGCACACTTATACCACCCGTTGATTGATGCTTTGATCGATGCTCACTACAATACCCAGCATGCATTACGTAACTAGCCGCTTTTACAGGCTAAAAAATAAAACATAGCCGTACGTCAGCCATCGAACAAAATGGTAAAGAAAACAGTGATTCCAGCTTTATTCACCAAAAAAGCACAGCAGAGAGATGTTTTTCTGTTTCATGCAGAGAAAAGAGGCCAAACTTATGTATCAAGATGGCCATGTGGCTACCGTGCTAACTTATCTTCTCATCTAACGAGCCATTTCTGTCATTTGATAAGCCATATTCTCATCACTGGATTTCAAGAGAATTGCTACAGCCATACACCTTTAAGACATTAGGCTTCCTAGCAGTAACATAACAAAGAAAAACATTTAAAACACCTAAGAATTCACCCCAAAGCAGTTACAGTTAATAAAAGCTCCTCCCACCTTCAATATACTTCATCAGAAGGGGGTTTTCCTAGTTGTCAAACTGAAAAATCTCACTCTCACTCTGCTTGAAAGCTGGTTTTAAATTGGTTTTATACAGCCTAAAGCATTGATTTTGAACGTTTGTGTATCTGACAACAGTTTAAAAAGGCATTAAACTGAGTTCTGGTAAGCAAATGTGAGACTAGTTCGCTCATTTGAGTTGTGTTTTTGTGTAAAACACAGATTTGGCCACTTCAGCTGCCAGTCAGTCACTCGAAAGTGAAAAATGAAAGGCAACTCCAAGAGAGTCATTTGCATTACTGAAAAGACTCGGGTGCTGGGGTTAGCTGTAAACCCAGAGTGGGCAGGAGTAGGAGGAGAGCTTCAGAGAAACCGGTAAAGCACTGAATCTGTGTGTGCGTGTGTAGAGTGACTCCTTGTTGTCTAACCCTAACCCAGGAACACGGTGGGTAAAGGTGAGATATCACAGGTGACTATTCACTATAATGCACAAAAATAGATAAATACCACACTATGAATCACGCCATCCTAAGATACCATCAGGAAACAAGCGGTTATGCACGTTTTCGGCACCATGAACACTCACGCTTATGGTAATTCCGCCACTGAAAGGACAAAAACAGCCAACGGTTACAGGCCCCACAGGAGCTCACCCTACATACTGTGGGTGTAGATGTAGATAGAATACAGTACTACCTTCTGTAATATATGTTTATTAGGTACACTCTTAAAAAAGATGGTGCTTCGAGGGTTCTTTAGTTAAGAAAATGGTTCTATATAGAACCATGGGCACTCAGAGAACCATTTGCATGGTTAAAGGGTTCTTCAGATAGACACAGAGAACGTGCAAAAGATGCTGTTATATAGAACGCTTTTGAAAAGGGTTCTGCTATTGTTTCAAGCTTGGCATGGTAACAGTAGAATAACCCTTTCTGTGCTATATAGAACCCTTTTCAAACAGGTTCTATACAGATCCATATATAACACATTCTCCATCAGTGTGAAGAACCATTTCAGGATCCGAAGAACCCTTTGATCATGCAAAAAGTGTTCAAGGTTTTGCGTGGAGACATTTTCCTAACCACAGAAACTAAAATCTTTGTTAAGACTGCATCCATCCATCCTCTAAGCCGCTTCTCCCTCAGGGTTGCACAGGGGTGCTGGAGCCAATCCCAGTGGTCATCAGTCGGAAGGCTGGATACACCTTGGACAGGTTGCCAGTCCATCGCAGGGCAGACAGACGCAGACAGTCACTCACACCCAGGGGCAATTTAGCAGGTCCAATTGGCCTGACTGCATGTCTTTGGACAGTGAGAGGAAACCCGCGCAGACACGGGGAGAACATGCAAACTCCACACAGAGAGGACGCCGGTCACCCGGCCGGGGAATCGAACCCAGGCCCTCCTCGCTGTGAGGCGACAGCGCTACCCACCACGCCACCGTGCCGCCCTGTTAAGACTGTATGCTGAATGAAATGATTTGAACACTTACTCACTACTCAAACTTTCTCTTTTAGAAGTGTTTTGCTTTTTAACCTTTTGAAGACAATCTGGAAGGAGGAGTGTTAGCACAGACATCTACAGCTATAGAGGTCATTTTAATGGTGATAAGCATCGTTTACATCGTAGATAAATGTAACGTGATTATGGTAGTTATAGCGAATTGTGCTGCATAAAACAATAGATGGTTAAACAGAAGCTAAGACTCTCTGGGGTTTATCTTAAAGTTAGGACAGTATTTAGGAGATTTAGTCTAGTTTAGGATGTTTGTGTACTACTTATCTGTGACCCTGAGGGGATAAGCCTAAACATTGACCTCTAAAAGCTCCTTCACAGAAAGTTATTACCAGTGGTGGACGAAGTACACAAATCATGTACCTGAGTTAAAGTAGAGACACCCAAGGTAAAATATTCCTCCAGTAAAAGTAGAAGCTTCTCCCTTTAGACCTCAACCTGAGTAAAAGTACTAAAGTATTTACCTTCAAATGTACTTAAGTATAAAGTAAAAGTACTAAAAGAGTAATTCTGGCTCTGATGTCCTGTTATCATTTTTATAACCAGACTGGCTTCATGAACTCATTTCAGGTGAAAGTCCTCCAGCGTCTCTCTTGGTAAACCAGTCTTTTAATAGAACGTCATTAATTAGTGACGCTGACGTCTATTAAAATGATCAGAAGCACAAAACACTGAAGGTAAACAGTTTCCATCAGGGAGAACCGAGTGGCTCTGAAATCACTTTTTACACACAAGCAAAGTTTCAGTTTCAGATTTATTTACAACTTAGTTCCAAGTTTAAGTTGAATAAAAACTGGCTTTAAACTCAGGATCACAGATGAGCTCCTTTACTGTGTTGATCTGTAGGCGTCTGTTCATAAACATAAACCAGCCCAAACTCATTTACTATAAAATGAAATGGTGTTTGTAGAAATTCAGAAAAAAGCCGCGTCAGTCTCGACTGCATATGTGGACATATTTCTATATTGAGCTCTATTTACACAAAGTTAGGTTAGTTCATCATTTAGGTGACGCATGTGGAGGAGTTTAAAAAGAGCTCCAGATGTACCTACAAACAAAGACCAGAACTGTCCAGGTGGTCTTCTCTGTAGTTCTTTATGGATGCGAAAGCTGGACAGGACAGGAAAAGTCCTGGCGCCTTTGAACTGTGGTGTTGGTGAAGAGTTCTTAGAGAACTTTGGACATCAAGACAAACGTCTTGACCAAATCAAGCCTCATATCTCACTCAAGCTCAGATAACCAAACCGACGTCCTTATTTTGAGAGCCAATTCATTGGAAAAGACTGTTGGAACAGCTGAAGGTAAAAGAGGAAGAGATGCAATCAGTGAATCATGAACCAGTCATTCAGGAGCTTGAAGATCCAAACAGAAGACAGGGTATTCTGGAGCAACACTATCCATGCGGTCACTAGGAGTCAGAGCTGACTTGATGGCACTTAATAAATACTAGCAACTTGACAACGTTTGAGGCAAATGAGTAACGATTTAGGTTGCAGTCCGAACGATGCTTTGAACATGTCAGTGAGGGCATAAACATATAAAGATATCATGTGCTGTATATTTACTGATCTGCTGAAGCGGATGTCTCTGTCGGGGATGCTCCAAGATGAACCCTCCAGACAACTTTCTCTCGTACACAACTGCACGATTACACAAACTATAGACTATAATTTCAGAGACAGAAGAGGAATTTCCAGGCCATTTTTCAGAACATCTACATAGCTCAGTGGCTGAGATGTAAACAAAGACGTTCAGGGTGGTTTGGTATGAAATGGGTGATTCAGAGTCTTAGATTTCTTTACAGTGGTGGTGATAGGAACCAGGTGTCACCAGGACTACAACACTCTCCAAAACCACCAGTGAACCTACTCACGTTTTCTAAGCTTCACATGGAACGTTGAAGATATTGGTTTAAAAAACAAAACTTTTTTCTTACGACATCCTGGACGTGCCTCCGCATTCTTCTCACAACTATCGCAAAACAACTCTCCGATGTCAAGCAGTGCATTCAAAATAATTTCATGTAGTAACTTTCTGTGAGGGATCTTTTAGAGACACCAAATGCTTTGGAGATCGTGGTCCAGATTCAAGAAAGCGTCTCAAAATAGACAATCTACTTAAACGTTGCCACTTCAAGACTTCATACTTCAGACTATAATTAAGAAACAAATTTTTTTCTTAAGAAATTGATTTTTCGTCATTTCTTTGTGAACTTCTCTTCCAAGAACACTTGTAATAAAAAGTGGTATTTTTGAAAAAAACGGGCCTCATTCATGAACCGTTCTGAAGAAGAAATTTCTTCTTAAAACCCACTTACTCCCATTTTCACGAAGACTCTGACGTTCACTAGCGTTCTCTTAGCTGTTTTTAGGTAAGAACAGAATCCACACACACTCAAGAGCACAACAGTTGTGAACAGATGTGTTAAGAACACTGAATCTGGTGGCTTTTCTTTGGAAAGCTGCTGTTAATCTGGGCCCTGATTACCATCAACACTGTCTTAATGTCAAGACACTAGACGTTTAATTCAAGTTCGCACACTCAGCGTCATTCTGAGAGTGAGTAAAAGCAAAATAAGGGGCTATAATGTACGAAACGGTGCAAAAGGCAGAACAGTAACAATAAACAATACTGACTACTTAATATTCTATTATTATTAAATATTTCTTTAACATGACTTTTTAACATTTACTCGTCCTTATAAAACATCTGAATATGCAAAAATGAAAATACTGCAGTTTCACTCCTATAAATTGAGCGAAAGTGAAAACAAAGAGACCGTTTTAATCGAGTATTCAAATTAATTTAATTTGCCTAACATAGAATTAAAACATCCTTAAAAAAAAGAAAAAAAAAAAAGAAAAAAAAGAGTAAAGTAAAAACAGAACACAGTCAGATTGCATTTCCTCTCGTCCTCCATACGCGTGGTGTTAACGTTCTCCAAACAAAACCCAGAGACGTCTTTCAAACTGACACATTCACATGGTGGGCAAGACGGGCGTCTCTCCTGGAGAGCAGCATCGCGCGCACACACACACACACACACACACAGATGAATGCAGAGAAACGACTTGAGCGATACCAAAAAAATAAATAAATAAAAAATTTCATGTGTGTCAATAGCGCAGTGACCTGTGTGGAACCGTAAGATAGACGCTGTCTGGGTAGTGTGCTCTCATTTCTGCAGAGACGTCCACTTAAATACATTTTTCCTTCTTATTTGCATAGCAACCTTGAGTGTGAACCTATTTGACCATAAACATGAAGGACTTACAAATTAAAACAACTCTCGGAGAATGTACATGATCAAAAAGTACTTCCATAAAGGATAAAAGGGCTTTTCTGAAGGACTCTGGATAAGAAGGGCAGCATTCGTAAGGCTACACGACACCTACATTTTATGGCATAAAGCATAAAGCTTCAGATATCATCCGGGCTGCTTTTGTCAACTTTGACGTCATTTTCACTTCACTTGAAGTTGAAGTTGCTGTCGGAGGAAAACCTTGCATCTCCATTTTTGGCATTTTTCAGTTGTTGACATAATTTGAAAGTATCTGTCACTCTTTACACTGTTTGTAAATTTTATGATAAGAGGCCTAAAAGAAATGACCCAAAATGACACGGGAGAAATTCTGGTTCCATTGACTTGCATTGAAAGCGAAGTATGTTTTTTCCTTCTCCTGTAAAGTTACTATTTTGGAGATACGAGCTTTCTTCCGACAGCAGCGATAAACGTTTATGTAGTTGAGAGGCTTATGTAGGGGACGTAGAGTCTTACGAATATGCCCCTTAGAAATATTTCACTAGAGTTTGTGTATTTACAGATAGGCAAGTGTTTTATTCCTCCGTCTGCCTATGTTTCGAAGACTTGTAAATTATCCTTATGTTCAAAACGGAATGTGTATAATTCACATTTGCAGTGTATGCAGAGACAGCCGCTGTTCACACTGACCCTTATCCATCAAAGTTGAGCAAAAAGAGCACAGGTTTGACCATCTTTACCCTTAAACTCGGCATCCGATTCATGAAACTTTTATACGGCATGGAAACGAGTGGAGATTTGGGCGCACTCAGCTTCAGCGAGTGAAATCAAGCGCCAGCCTACCAGCGCCTCATTTACATATCATTTACATAAAGCACTCTCTGATTCATGTGGATGTTTCCAAAAGAAACAGCGCTCAGCGGCTTGAGAGCGATGGTTGTGTTTGTAGGTGGAGTTGTGTTCAGTGCACTGCTCCCCCTACTGACCAAACTTTATAGGGTTAAAATGGGAAAGAATAAGCTGTGAAATGAACAAAACGTCTTAGTCTTGTCACACAATCACATCATTCTACCGTTTACTAAGAAAACTAAAGATTGTTTTTACCCCTGTGTTGATTTGCCATGTGCACAATTTTTATATACGTATTATATACAAGTATTACGCTCAAATTGAGTTCGATGAATGAGTTAAATCGTACAAATACACCAAACTGGTGATTAACATAACCGCTACATTTGCGTGAGCTCACTTTACGATCGGATACGCAACTTTGATGAACAAGGACTATTATTATCATCATCATCATCATCACCCCCCTTCATTACTGCACGCTGGTGGTGCATCCTTCACATTTGGTGAAAGCATCTGATCATGTGACCAAATTCATTAAATCAACAAACAAATCTGTCCTATTAAAAAATATATAAAGGGCGAGCATTCTTGCACACACACATAAGAAATGATTCCCAATATGACATAAATCATACAGCCAAACATTAGTGTTGTCCACAAATCTTATTTACCAATGCAGCTTAAAAAAAAAATTAAAATAAAATAAAAAGGATCCTCCACCACCATGTATATTAGTTGTTGTAGAAGCGTTCGCTGCTAACAGTAAGACAAAACATTCACACACAAAGAAGATAAATATTCAATGGGTAAGAACAGAGGAGAACTCTAATGTACATTACATTATTTTTATAATGGGAGGAGTCGTGTGCATCTTTTCTCTGACTCTAACTGCCTCTCGTCATACAAAGCCTCAGTTTAACAACAGCAGTGTAATTCCATCCAACTGCAGAAAAAGGTGTGTTGACGTTTGCACTTGCATCATACAAGAACAGCTGTCCTTGAATCCAAAGAAACCGCAGTATTAAGGTTGTTCCTCAAATAGCAGCTCTACAACACTACAGTCAGAATTAATAGGACAATTACCTTTAAAGGGGCAATACCTGCATTTTTCAAGATAATCCCTACCTGTCGCATCTGTAGCAGATGATCAATTACCACAGATGTCAATCTAAACACGTTGGGCTGGATGTAGAAAAGAACACAAAAGCTCCTGCCTCAAAACCCATGTAGAAAAGATTTCATGCTTAGTTGATTTTCTACGTGGAAATAAGTTCAGACGTCCTCTACAGAGAAAACACTGTGTTTTTCCCAGTATGTTAAACTGGGCGAATAAATAGGAATTATGCAGGTAAACTTGCTTTTAAATGCCATATTTCAGTGTGTTGTCTGTAGAGGATGTGTTGCGTAAAATCTGGCTGGTTTACACAAAAGACGTAGTCATCCTAACGCCGTTATATTCTTCAATCAAATTATCGCAAAATGATCCTTGAAGTTTTATATTTACATTATATAGTATACATTTAAATGTTTAGTCACAAAGTTCAACAACTGCCCTGTTGCTTCTACTATGAGTGAGTTTTGAGTCAGTTTTACATTTACAGCATTTGGCTGACGCTCTTATCCAGAGCGACTTACAATTTGATCATTTTGACACAGGTAGGCCAAGGCGGTGTTGGGAGTCTTGCCCAAGGTCTCTGATTGGTATAGTGTAGGGTGTTTGCCCAGGTGGGGATTGAACCCCAGTCTACAGTGTAGAAGGTAGAGGTGTTAATCACTACACTAACCAACCACACAGTTTTACAGGGACACATGGCAAAATCATTGGTGGAGGTTTTTTTTAAAAAAAGAAAAAAAAAAGAAAAAAAAGAAGAGGTTTGAAACAGATGCAGCTGGTAGAGATTAAGCTGGACAATGGTAGATTATCACTTATCATCAATAAGCGTTTAAAGCCACTCCATGATGGGGAGGCGACCAGACGAGTACCCTAAGTAAATGAACATCGGTAGCTGTTACAGCAAAGTGTTCACACACATCCTGGAGCAGAAAAACAATGTGAAGCAGGAGGTTAAGAGGCGTAAGAATCCCACTGAATGCAAACGAATGAACCAGCACCCTTTGGAATGTACCCCAAAATTACTTTAGACGTCATGATACACAATCACCTTCACTCCAGCCAACCAGGACAATGGACTTCATGTGAGAAAACATCTTTACAGGCGAGATCCACGTGCAAAGTATTACGCTATGCCTGTTCCAAAGAATAAGCCAACCATACTGTTTAACCAACAACTCCAAGGCAATCTACAATTCACAAAACACCTCTTCAATAGCATAACGGAGTTTCTACTGAGTTAACACGTTATCAAAGTTTCTGAATGATGCCGCCACCTGCAAATTTACACAGCCGTTAAAAAAAACAAACAAACAAACAAACAAAAAAAAAAAAACCCACACCACTCTATAGTTCAGTAGGCACTTATGGTCTGTGGCTGAAAATCCTTTAGCATCGAGTCCACAGCCACGGATCAACCAACATAGCAATGTTAAAACCCTGCCAAACAGCCAGATGTAACACAATGAAAGCCTTAAACCAGACCCTCAACAAAGAGCACAATCCAATCGAAATATATTCAGAAAAGATTCTCAAACAGAACTTCACTCGTGACGAACCGATAAGGCCTGTCATAATTACTACGGTCACCCGGTCACAAATACTGCAATTTTCTACAGATGTCAACAAACAGAATGTAAATCGAGTGTGTCGGGGTGAACAAAACAAAGCATACACTTAAGACACATCCTGGGGTCTTATAAAAACAAGAAAAATTCTAGCTTATATGACTTTGTAATATAACGCCTTTAAAGGGCAGCGGCGAGTAATGCTTATTTATCTGATAACACCTAAAGGCGTGGCGGTAAGAACTGTTTGTTCATTGGGTGTTCGTTAGGAACAAGTTTAGAGGGCGGCGGTGAGTGACATTTGTTTATTTGATGTTTGTTAATAACACCTTCAGAGGGTGGTGTTGAGCAATGCTTGTTTATTTGATGACACCTTTAGGGGGCAGCAGTGAGTAACGTTTGCTTATTTGATGTTTGCCAACAGCACCATTATAGGGCTGTGGTGAGAACTGTTCGTTAATTAGGTGTTCGTTAATGCCCAGTTCAGATGGCAGTGATGCTTTTTACTTGATGATCGTTAATGACACCTTTAGAGCACTGCGGTGAGTAATGTTTGTTTATTTGATGTCTGTTTCTAACATCTTTAGAGGGCAGCAGCTTATTTTTATCATAGTACCTTTAGAGGGCGGTGATGAGTAATTTTTTTATAGTTGATGTTTGTAAAAACCTTTAGAGGGCATCAGTAAATAATGTTTGTTTATTTGTTTATTCACTAGATGTTTGTTAATAACACCCTAGGGCAGCCGTCACTAACATTTGTTTATTTGATGTTTGTTAATAACACCTTTAGAGGGCGATGACTAGTAATGTTTGTTTTAGGGGTGGCGGGGAGAACTGTTGGTCGATCAGATCTTTGTTAACACCTTTAAAGGGTGGTGACGAGTAATATTTAGTTGATAACATCTTTAGGAGCGGCGGTCAGAACTGTTTGTTTATTAGATGCTCATTAATAACACTTTTAGAGGGCTGCGGCCAGTGATGTTTGTTAATAACAATGTTATTAGGTGGAGGTGAGTAATGTTAATGTTAAATTATTTGATGTTTGTTAGCACCTGTGAGTAATGTTACCTTTACAGGGCAGTTGGGAGCTACTTAGTATTAAGAGCCATGAAGCCAGACAGCTAATATGACCACTTTAGGCTTGTAGCTTAATACCTGCACACAATGAACAAAAAATACAATTATTACTTGAAATTATTTAGACAGCAAATAAATAGTCGGCGGCTAAAATCTCAATCATGACAGGCCTAGAGACAAACATGTTTTCTCAAAGACAAACAATATGCTCTCTAAAATGATTGTTGTGACTCTTGGATTGGACTTAATTTAAAGCGACTATAAATTAAAAAAAAAAGCAAAAGAATACGCCTAAATCGTTAAAACAAAAATGAGTAAGAGGGTTCAACACTCCTCCAACGCAACAAACAAAACCTCCAACAAGTTGTGATCAGTCACTGGCTCAGTAATATCACCCCCATGAAAACATTCAGAACCACTCACTCACACACACACACTCATTTTTCAGTATATAAGCTATTCCTCCCATCTCTGTAAAACGTGACAGCACAGTCAAGTCCAAATCCCTTTTCTTCACAAAACAAAAAAGTCATCCCTTTCAGTACCTGTTCATATATATATATGTATATACAAAGAGTAGAAACAAAGTTGTGCAAGACACACAGAGACAAAAAAAAAAGACAAATAAAAACTCCAAAACAAGCCAAACCACTAAAAATGTGGTTTTCCGTACAGATTTGTTTCCCAGTGTCCTTCATCTAGACCTTCTGAACAGGTGGCTGGGCAGCACGCTTGCTGCCTTTCTTCATGCGGCTTCGGGCATAAATACGGAGGAAAAGAGCGAGGAAGACCACGGCCACCCCGAGGGCACCCACGAAGGTGATGGCGTGGCCGTAGATGAAGCAGGACAGCAGGATGGCGATGGCCTGCCGCAGGGTCATGATGATGGTGAAGACAGCGGCGCCGAACTGGGAGATGGTGTAGAAGATGAAGAGCTGACCGCAGGCAGAACAGATGGACAGCAGCACGGCGTGGAAGGCGAACTCTGAGTGACGGGACATAAAGGCCAGAGAGTCAAAGAACGCGCCCTGCTCCAGCAGAGAACCCACGGTGAAGAGACAGGAGAACAAATTCACTCCAAACATCATCTGCACTGACGACATCTTATACTTGAACAGGTTGTCCTGCCAAGAGAAACGGAACAGTTAATGGTTTTTATTCACATGTGAGAAAGTGTGGTTTCACCTGTCGGATCGATGCACTACTGCACCTCACGTGGGTGTGTTGTTTGTTTACTGTACCAGGAGCATGACTGTTCCTGATGACCAGTAAGATAAACATGCATTTATTGTTAGTCCAGCTGATGTGGAACAAAAGCATGTCAACACATCTACAAATTCCGATTTACTTCTATATATGTACTGCGCTGTTGTGCAGTTCTCACTGAGGACTATTTACAGTACTGCGCAAAAGTCAAGAGTATTGCTAGAAAATGGACTGAGGGGTTCTCACTTCCTCAAACACCCAACAAAACCCTCAGCCAAGTGACAATTCAGCCAAAGGGCATTTCCACTGAGTTTATTTTTAATTTCTGCATAATTAAAAGGTTAAAACGTAAATTAAGTCATTCAGAGTGATTTGGTGTGAAATGAATCTGTTCTAGAGACTCAGAACAGTTCTCAGTGGCGGTGATAGGAACCAGACGGTCGTCTCTAAAAGCTCCCTCACAGAAAGCGGTTATATGAAAAGGTTATGGATACACTGCCTGGTGCTGAAGGCGCTGTTTTACAACAGTTTTGAGGAGGGTTTGGACTACGGCATCTTTTCTTAATACACGCACTGCAGAAAGCAAAATAGTATCCAAAGTACTTGTAGGATCACTGGTGGTTTTGGACAGTAAATAAAAATGGCTGTACTTGTGTGGTAATCATATTGACCCCTGGCTTCTATCACTATAAAGAAATCTGAGCCTCTACAACCAACCATTTCACATTCAACCGTTTAATTCATATCTCAGAAAATGAATTACACTATTTTTTTTTTTTTTTTTTTGCAAAACTGGTTGAATTCTCCTTAAACTTAGCATTTTTAGCTATGAGGCTAATCCAGCAAACTTAAAATGGAAGTTTATATCCACCAAATTCAACAGTGCTAACAGCATGCCTTAATGATAACACACTTGTTTTAAACTGCACAGAGTTGTTGAGTCAAAAATAGACTTAACATTACTTAAAATCAGCCTTTAGGACAGCTACTACTACTGGTTTTAACACACTTTTGTCCATTTTCAAAGGTAACCGTGCATTACGCAGGGACAAAAACCAGATAGGACAACTATGATTTAGGCACAGTCTGCACAGTGGTAACTGGTGTGGTACAGTTTTTGCACTGTCCCATTCGTACCTGCCAATTGGAGGTGAAGCTGTCGAACATTATGTATCCAGCTAGGATGACGACACCAGAGAAGGTGGTGACAGTGGACGGATGTTTGTTGGTGGAACTGGACAGCAGGAACATGCTGACCCCCACGGAGATCAGCACGGCTGTGAAATATTCCCAGTACTCGTAGCTCTTGTGTGACACAAGCTTACCCATCAGCATCACAGGAATGACTTTGGAGGCTTTGGCCAATACCTGAAAGAGCCAGAGAAAGAGTCAGCCTCAGTTACAGTGTCAAGGTAATGGGTTAAAAATACATCTCAACTGCCTCAATTCTGGAACGTTCTCTTTTATTTGAACCCACGGGCTACAGTGGTACTGCTGGGGGGGCTGTTGGCTGCCAGTATTTATTTGTTGATTTATTTTTAAATTGTTATAAGGATCCTTCTACTGATTTAGTTCAAACTAAGGTCCCAAAGTTAAAAAAAAGATTCAGAAAAATGATTAAGCATTCAGAGCTTAGTGAGCTCAGAGAGATATTTACAAAGATAATTTTATGACCTGTCTGAACCCAGAACACGAACATAGAGGTGTTTTTAATTTCTTTTATTAAAAAGGTGAAAGATTTAGATTTAAGAGATTTATTTTTTTTGTTTAATAAAAAAATGCTGTCCTATGTTTTCATGTCACTACTAAAAGATAAAGTTTTCGTCTGCATGCGGAGCCTTATTTTAGCCACGGCCCCACATTTTAGAGCAGAAAGTGAGGCTGCATCCCTGTTCCTCACTGCCACATGGTGGGAAGTTATTTCTTTTTGTGTGAATGTGCCCAAAAGTCTGAAAACTAATGTAAAACATTGGAAAAACCAGCCAACATGCCAATGTTGGTTTACACCAGTTTCTTGGAAAAAAACTGAGTGAGCTTTCAGATTTACAGGTATGGCATATTTACATCATGTTGTAAAGTTTCTCAGAGGTATCCCAGGCAGTTACAGTTTCTAGGCTATGAAGGAACAACTGGGTGAATCAGTCTGCTACAGCGCCACCTTGAGGCAGAGCAGTGCTGCATCTCTAGTTAGTTAAGAACTCCAAAGATGGAAGCTTACGGACTGTGGATGAAGCAGCTAAACAATGAGCTTTCCCTGAATTTCAGGGTCTATTGTAAGTTTATTTTTCAGGAATCCCCCCAAAATTTTGATTGAGTCATTCAAGGGGTTCAAGAAGTTAATTAGGTCCTGGACTCCTCATGACCTCCTGTATTAGGCACCTTGGGTGCGTTGGGCTTCGTACCTCTGATATGGGCAGATAAAAACTTGCGTGTCATAAATCAGTGGTTGAGATGTGAGCAGAGCCATTCAGAGTGGTTTGATGAGAAGTGGTGCATCGTAGAGAAAACCTACTGATCCATATTTCTTTACAGTGGTGGTGATAGGAACCAGGGGTCACAATATCTACAGCACAAATACTGCCATTGTATTTATCATCCAAAACCACAAGTAAATCTAAACTTGAGTTTATAAATGAAACGTTGAAGGTGAAATAGTGGAAAATCTGAAAAATAGGTTTTCTTTGGGGACTATTTTGCCTTACAACATCCTGCATGTACCCTTCCACCATGAACAGATTAAAAGACACATGTTTTAGGCCAAAACTTTATCACACTTGGATACCAGGCAGTGTATTCATAACCAGTGTGTATGTAAAAACCTTCCATGAGAGAGCCTTTAGAGGTGGGCATCTGGCTCCTATCATCAACTCTGACTGGGTTAGATTCTCTAGAGCAGAGCATTTCACACCAAACCACTCTGAATGACTTTGTTTACATCTAAGCCATTTATCCATTTGACATTTAGCCAGCTGTGGGAACTAAAAATGCAGAATGCCAGCTTTTATTTTAAACCCTACAGGCAAACCATGTGCTCTACATTTAGCCCATTTTAGGAAACTAGTATCAGGATAGAAAAAAAATCCCAGTAAGGAAGTAATGCTTAACAGTCAGTTGCACATCCTTTGCATGTAATGATAACCTCAAGTGTATTATGCACAGACATCACCTGACTCTGGGTATTTTCCCTGGTGATTTCTGCCACACTGCAAGGCACTTATCTATGTGCGAACTGCCTATTAAGCTACAAAACCAACCCCTCAACACACTTTTTCTGGGGTAAATGTATGCAAATCCAGATTTTAATTAGGTCCTCTTTTTACATTTTGTTTCAGCACACAGACACAAGGCGTAAATTGTGTGAAGAGTGTAGACGCTAAACTAAATTTCATTCTGGCCTCCTACAGTAAGTTACTGTTGTCTGTACAATCTTGTTTTGTGAAGAAAAAAAAAAACATCCCATGTTTTGGTCATTTTGTGTCACTGAAACAAACAGAAAAAAAGTTGAATGAATGATGCAGATATATAATTACATATAATATATGCAATGAATTGACTGTACAGGGAAATGGAAATAACATTTGCGTGTTAAATTAAAGCTGACTGTGTTCACATCAACCCCAAGTCAGCATGTGTTTAAAATATGAAGTGCTGCAATACAGAGACAAAACAGCAACAACACAAAACCAGGTATTATGGGGCTCCACTATTAATTATACTTGCAAGAGAGAAATATAATGGTCATCATGATGATTCATTGAGTAGGCAGAGTTTTTAAAAAATGCAAATTACAGAAACTGGCATTAAACTGAACACTTACTGAACACTAACAAACAATGTAGAAGGCTCCAAAATATGTCAGTGGAAAATAATAAGCTAAAGAAAGATCTCATTTGAAAAAAATATACAAACTCCCATCAGGCCTGGTTTCTTACTGTAAGAAATAGCAGCATGAGAATTTAAAAATATGGACATTATCATGCAAAGTGACATCTGCACATCACTGATTCATCAAGAGGGTATATTTTCAAGTCAACCTGAAACAACAAAAAAAAAATCAAAACACTTTTTTTTTTTTATTTGGTGAGTTCATGTTCCTAGTCATATTAAGCACCATTAATCATCTCACACCATTTAAAAGACACGGATCTTGTTTTCCCGTAACCTTTCATCAAAGTGCAGTGACTTTTCCCCCAGATGGTGGATGGTGAGTGTATTAATCTGCCTTTTCAGAAGTGAAGATTTATGAGCTACACAGAAAGCAAATTGGCCAGTGTAACAGTGAAGAACCACGGCAGTAGTGTGACACATATGGGATACTAAAGACAAAAACACTTCTTTGCTCTGTATTACACCCTTCTGAGCACATTTAGCCTCCTGCAGTTTGTTGATGGGCATAAACAAGGATTTCTCATCTCCTCATAACCCTTACTCCCCTAATACCTTGAGGTCCATACGCCCACAAAGACACCACTGGCCTCACAAAAACACAAAAGTCAAATAAATATATTCCAAGCTGGAAAAGTACACACTTAAGAAATTCTACATTATTATTCTATATTAAAAGATTTAAATTTGATTACTTAAGGTAATCTACAACATTTTCATATATATGCTTATATGCATATATATGCAAATATATGCAACTCTTATTTTATTATTATTCTTATATTGTTGTAAACAGTCTAGAGATTTAACTTTTAATTTTTATTATTTATAATGTTTATAACGTTACCCGTTTCTATTACTGAGTGCCTTACTTCTATTTCTCTGCTGCTGCTGTAATACTGTGAATTTCCCCGCTGTGGGACTAATAAAGAATTATCCTATCTTGTCTTTCTGTGGTTTATAATTGCTGCTTTTGCCTTTAAACCAACATTAGGTGACCTATTTTTCTTTAAAATTACAGCTTATTTTCTTGATACATTAATTCAAAGGACAATGGCATCTCAGTCATTGCCACTCTGGGATGAATTGCCTGCTATGCTATGTAACTATGGAAGAATAAGCACAAGACCCCAAGTGAGAACTGTGTAATGCTTAGTTTGTTTAGTTCGACTACGGGTTTTCAGCTACGTATAAGAAGCAGCTCTGTTGCCAGCATGGACATCTTAGCAGAGACTGCGAAGTGACCAAAGACATTGCAGGAGGAAGTGAAGAAGAGGAAAAGACAGCGAGACTGAGATAGGAACGTGTCAGAGGGTAAACCTCAGACTGGCTTTTACTCGTTGGCATAAAATGACGCAGGACAGTCTCACGGCTAATGGGAAAACAGTGAAAATCCGACAGAAGAGTGTACATTCTTGCTAGTGTTATTTATGGAAGATTGTGACGTAGGCTGTAACTTCTCACCGTCTCAGAGAGTTTTGTAGTTTTTCAGGACACCAAAAGTCATCTTACCTTAGTCCCGTTTCAGGCTTAGTTAGCATGCAAAGAAATAAATTCATCTCACGCCTGAAGGTTTGGTCAGTCTTTGTTAATCTCATGCCAAATATGGCTTAAAGCAAATCCTTAAATTAAATCCTGTAATGTTACTCTATATTGTAAGTCAGCATGGCTCTCTTCTTCTCTTCTGATGTCTTTGCCCATGCCGAATATACCTCCTCGTTGCACACACGTGCATCACACAGTGTGACTGCTAAAGTTTACACTACCAACTGTAATTCCAAGTGCAATCTGTATCGCGTATATGCCTGTGTGACGTGTGTGTGCACAAAGGGAGAGGCAAGGTTCTGTATCCTACAGCTCCTCAACAAATACAGCTGTCTGTGAGAGGGGCCTCACGTGTGATCTGTATTTACAACAATGGTGAAATACACTCTGCAACCACAGGTGGACCCAAGAGCAAAAGATACCAATTCTCACATAATGCTGATTAAAAGTGAGTCACTGCATATTACCTGTGTGGGGAAGCTGATGTACTTGAGGGCCTCGTACTGACACCAGCTGCTGAGTATGTTGGAGAGGGAGGCAAAAGAATATTTGTACATGGGGGCGCCGTGCCTCGGCTGCTTGAACAGAACACAGCACAGTCCAGACACCGTCAGCGCCAGGATGCGGTTCATAAACACCAGAAACTGAGAGTCCCTGAAGCGCTCTCCGCCACCCTCCGTCTCAGAGCCGCCGTACGAACGGGTCATCACCCGCTCCTGCAGGACACCCCACGTCAGATACGAAACCTGCAGCACAAAAATTGGAAAGGAAAGGGCGGGAAATTTTCTGCTAAATTAAACTGAAAGTTTGAAGTCACAGTTTCACCCCTTTCCCCAATTTTGTCAACCATTCAAGACAGGTTTAATGTCTGAAGTGTACGTCTTTAGGTTTGCACAAAACAAATCAAGTAATGAAAATCAACTGAATCCAAGCAGCACACACACCTTTTAGAGCCAATAGGGCACAACTAGGGGCCCAAAGTGTGCAAAGAAAACATTTCCCCACACCATTACACCAACAGCAGCCAAAAATGTTCACACGGCAGGCTGTGCGCAAGAATTTGTGCTGTTTACGGCAAATTCTGACCCTAACATTTGCATGTCAGAGCAGAAATAGAGGAAATTTGACCAAGTGATGTGTTTTTACAATCATCAACTGTCTAGTTTGGGTGAGCCTACGGTAGCTTCAGATTCCTGCTCTTGGCTGACAGGAACGAAGCCTGTTGTGCTCTTCTGCTGTCGTAGCCCATTCACCTCAATCTCTGACACGATGTGTGTTCAGAGACGCTTTTCTCATTACTATTGTAATGACCTGTGCAACTGTAGCCTTATCAGCTTCGTGAAATTCTCTAGAAACTCCAGACACTCCAGTTTTGCTTGAAAATCCCAGAGATCAGCAGCCTCTAAAACCCTTGAACCACAGTCAGTCAGAACACAGTCAGAACACAGTATTTCCCCATACTGACATTTGTTTTGAAAGACTAACTGAAGTTCTTTACTCATGTCTGGTGGTTTTACATGTTGCACTGCTGCTACATGTTTGGGGAACTGCATGTTTGAGCAGGTGTAAAAGTGTTCCTAATAAAGGGAAAGGTGAGTTTTACACTGAAGTTATAAGGAGTGTTTCTGCCTGGAGTGCTTTTGTAACAAGGCACAACGTAGGCAAATCATCAATGACGGATGAAGTACGCAAATCATGTACTTGAGTTAAAGTAGATACACTCAAGTTAAAATATTACTCCAGAAAAAGTAGAAGTTCCTCCCTTTAGACCTCCACTTGAGTAACTACAAGGATTTGCCTTCAAATGGACTTAAGTTAAGTGATACTTTTTTAATCCCACAACCAGGGAAATTCCACCTCCGCATTTATCCCATCTGTGAAGTGAAACACCACATACACACTAGTGAATACACACACACTAGGGGGCAGGGAGCACACTTGCCCGGAGCGGTGGGCAGCCCTATCCACGGCGCCCGGGGAGCAGTTGGGGGTTAGGTGTCTTGCTCAAGGACACCTCAATCATGGACTATCAGCCCTGGGGATCGAACCGGCAACCTTCCGATCACAGGGCCAGTTCCTTAACCTCCAGCCCACGACTGCCCCCAAAAGGTAAGTATCGGAAGTAAAAGTATGAACTAACCTTTCGCAAACAAGCAAAGTTTCACTTTGAGATTCATTTGCAATTTAGTTACAAGTTTAATAAAAACTTGCTTTAAACACAGATTCACAAATGAGTTTTCCTTTAATAAACTGCATCTCTAGGTCTCTGTTCATAACAAACTAGCCGAAACAAATTTACTACAAAACGAAAGTGTTTATATAAATTCAGAAAAAAGACAACAGTCACGACTGCATATGTGTACATATTTCTATTTACACAAAGTTAGGTTAGTTCATCATTTATGTTGAACAGACTCTCCCAAAGTTTTACGCTGCTGCGCTGACGTTGAACCGCGTGCTGCGCTGGGTCGGTATGACCAACAGGTCAAAACCAGCTCTATACAAAGTGACCGCTGGGCCCTGATTGATGTACGTCCTTCATGCTTCTTCCATTTTGACGTTATGTTTTTATACACACATAAACCAAAAGGAACAATAGACTTCTCATAACGCAGTGGAGTAAAAAGACATTTGATTTGAAATGTAGTGGAGTGAAAGTAAAAAGTTGGCCAAAATGGAAAAACTTCAGTACAGACACACACACAAAAAAATCCTTAGTACAGTAACAAATGACATTTACTTAGTTACTGTCCACCACTGTCCACCACATCAATGAGAATCTATATCAGTCTAAAAGGCACAGTAACAAAAACAGCCTGTTTATTTATGAGAGATGAGAGGTTGGAAAATGAGCACGTAAAAATATATTTTCTATATAAACCTCCTGAAATGTCACAAACGTATCTAAGCGGAAAAAAGTTAAATGCAAGATAAAGGGAAATCATCCCCAGCTTGAAGATATCGCATAAAATGAAAGCTCACCTGCAGTCCAGCAGCACAGAAGATGAGTTTGAACGCTTGTCGTGCTGATGAAGTGGATTCTGCCTCATTTCTGGTTGCTGCAGATGCATCGTCCAGCAGGGTGGTCTTAGAGTCACTCCCAAACACGCAGGCCTTTATTACGGGGAAACAGAGACCCCGCCCTGGAAACACAGAAGAAACTTTCATCAAATGGGATGAAGTTGTCTGGGGAAAGATGGAGATATATAGCAGTGGTGACCATTAGAGCTAAAGCAAAACAACTCTTTGATAACCGAGCGTTTGCTGTGGAACGAGCTGCCGCTGCAGGTTCGATTGGCACCCACTCTGTCACGTTTTAAATCTAGTCTTAAAGCTCATTACTATTCCATGGCTTTTATGTAACTTGTTTTATCTCTTTTAAACTGTTTTTACTACTACTGTGTTAAAGGTTTGTGTTTGTGCAGCACTTTGGTCAACTAACGTTGTGTAAAATGTGCTCTATAAATAAATTGACACTGACATTGCCATTGGCATAACACTCAATCCTGTTAGCACCTCTATGGGATTCAAACAGTATATTGCCGCCAAGCTGAAGATGACAGTGATGTACGCAAAACTTTCATAAGACCTAAAGTGACGTATTTCCCTCATAAAGTTGGCCCCACACTACAAATGAAAACGTGGTTGATTCCACCGTCACTTCCTAAATATGTTGCTGGTTAAAATCAAGGCCTTTAATTTCGCTCTTGACGTCCTAACCAACGGGAGGGCTTGCTTGGCTGTATAGGCATCTACCTAGAAACTACAGAAAAAACAACCCTGATTGGACAATTATCTGCTGGGCGTTTAAAAATGTCGCAGTTTAGTTTCCAACTAATAGTGAAATAAGAGACTTACAATATTTACAGAGCTTAAATACAACAAGCTTCATTATGTTAAGTAAAAACTAAACTAAAATCACACATTATCTCCTAAATCAGTAGGATTTATCTTTCATAATACGTGCATCAGAGTGAATATTCCCATCCAGTTGAGCCCTAACATGAACTGGAATTGCAATCGTCCATATTTAGGATGAAATGGTACAATAAAGAAGCAACAGCGCAACTAGCACTGTTAGAATCATCAAGCACCAGAAAAAGCTTAGGAGGGTCATATCAGTGCTTAAAAAGAAGTATTTTAAAATCAGATCATATACAATCTGCATATGCAACACTCCATGCGCAATTCTAGTAAAATATTCTTAAAGTGTAAATATAGTTTTTTTTTGCTTTATTTATTCATTTATAATTTTTATATTGTTAATTTTAGTGAATAGATTTTATGGGAAACAAAGTTTTTTTTTTCTTTATCTTATCTTAGATGTTTTTTTATCTTTAGTGTTCTTTTCTTGAAAGCCTTGCTGCAGCACTGTGTATGGGCCATAGTGGGACTAATAAAGGATCATCTTATGAGTTTAAAGGGGGCAGTCGTGGGCTGGAGGTTAGGGAACCAGCCCTGTGACCGGAAGGTTGCCGGTTCGATCCCCTTGGCTGACTGAAGTGCCCTTGAGCAAGGCACCTAACCCCCAACTGCTCCTCGGGCACCGTGGATAGGGCTGCCCACTGCCCCCTTGTGTGTGTGTATGTGTGTATTCACTAGTGTGTATGTGGTGTTTCACTTCACGGATGGGTGGGATTTCCCCATTTGTGGCATTAAAGTAGTATCACTTAATGTAAAACAATAGTCTGGTAAACAACCAAAGGCACAAAATCCTCCTCTTACCCTCAGTTTAGTCAAAAATATCATGTCTCTAAAGATGAACAAAAGCATGCACAAAATTCAGACTTAAATAAGGCAGAGCTGCTACTACTGTTTTTAGTTATGTAAGGCTTTTATTCCATGTTTACAGAAAGCAGACGGTCATAGGAGGTCAGAAATCATATAATCTAATCTATTAGAAAGTTCTTAACAACTTGATTTTAAGGTGAATGAGTGGTGATTTAGTCATGCACTTAACACAGCGCTAACTGGTGGGATGAAAGCTTCCACTACTTGTTAGGTACATTAGCACCAAAGCTCTACTGCAAAACTAAAGAGAGACCAAACAAGTTGGAGTAAAAGAGAGAAAATAAGGAGAAAATTTTAATTTGATTTTTTTCCAAACTATTTAGTTGAACAAAGATTGCAGTTGATCAAAGAATCAGAGAATTCCAGCAAGCCTGATGATTTACCGCACCTGTTTCCAGGTAGTTGATCCGATTGAAGTAGCTGATGAGAAAGTATCCTGGGATGACGATGGTGGAGTAGCCGAGGATGTTGAGGAAAAAACGGAAAAGCCACACGTCCTGCCAGCCCTCCAGGAGTGGAGTGTCTGCAGTATCAGCTAACACACACACACACAGACACAACAGCAAGGCCGGACGCACACTGGACACAGACACACACGTGGTTCAGATTAGTTAGACTGAATGGCATGTTTACCCTCCGCCGTCTCTAAGGTGTAGCTACACACTTCATTTGTAAATTTGTCACACAAAGGCAATATTCAACCACACAAAAGCCTCTTTCAACACATTCTACCTTCACGCTAAAACCCAAAACCAACAACTGCATTCAGTCACGCTCCTAAAATAAACCCAGAGCGACAGCAATTCAAAACTCTTCAGGGCAAGTCATACAGGAACTGCTTTCACAGAGATGCACTCTAATCAGTTTCACAGCACTGAACACTGCTCTGATGAATAATATAAATGGTTTTGAAAGCAGGATTGTACAGTCATCGGCGCTGTCCCGAGCACTTATTTAAAGGACCCACATCTTACACTTTTCCTGCATTTTCATTTTAAGGTCCACTTCTGATCATTCTGTAGTTTTCATTACATGGTTTTCCAAAATCTCTTTGTCCTTTAGAATGAGGACGTTTTTGAGACTGATCTACGTGAAGGAGCACTGCTTTGATCCTGTAGATTGTGCCTCTTTGAAAAGGCAATACAGGCTAAAACACTGTAACTTCAGGGCCAATGGGCAGACTAAACTGCTGCAGGCTGAATAGTGAATAGGTGGATGTGGCGATGTAGATGTCGAGATATATATATATATATATATATATATATATATATATATATATTTCAGTTTTTGACATAATTTCAAAGGACCTGTTGTTCTTTACATTGCGTGTATATTTCATGATGAATGGACCAAAAGAAACGGCCCAAAATGACTTGGAAAGACATCCGGTTCCATTGACTTCCATTAAAACAACAGTTGGTTTTTTTCCCCCTTCTCCTGTAAAGTTACCATTGTGGAGATACGAGGTTTTCTCCCGACCACAGCGAATATATATATATATATATATACACACACACACACACACACACACACACACACACACACATACATATACACACACACACACACACACACACACACACGTTAATAAAATATTTTAACATTGGCAGAGTTGATCACTGTAATGATCTTCCTACTGGACTTCCTAAGAAAACAACACATCCTTTACAACTCGCACAAAATGCTGCAGCATCCTAACAAAAATAAAAACAAGGCGATCACATCACTCCCGTTTTAGAAGAGCCTCACTGCCTGAACGTATCGTATAATTTTATTGCTCTGCTTTTAGATTTTAAAGCTCTAAATGCCTTTAAAGCACGGCTTATATCACAGAGTGTATGTCTGTTTATGTTCCAGCACATAATCGTAGATCTGCACATAGCGGCCTTCTACTAATACAGAAAACACAGAGAGGCCTAGTTCAGTTACTCCGCTTCTAAACTGAGCTCAGCTCACATTTTATTAGACAGTCAAGCTCAGAGCTCACTTTTAAGAAGCTTTTAAAAAATGCATCTCTTTAATGTAACATTTAATTAAAAATGCTACACTGGTATTTTGTCTTTTACAACCCCAATTCCAGTGAAGTTGGGATGTTGTGTAAAACATAAAAACGTGTTGCAGGCATCAAATTCAAAACGAGTTGTTCCGTTTATCCGTTTGAACATTAAATATCTCGTCTTTGTAGTGTATTCAACTGAATATAGGTTGAAAAGGATTTCCAAATCAGCGTATTCTGTTTTTATTTATGTTTTACACAACATCCCAACTTCATTGGAATCGGGGTTGTAAGTTAATCCGTCATTTTCTAATATGATTCTAAACTAATACTCATAACTTTGCCCTAAAGGTTACAGGTTACATACCTCATCTGGACATTAGACACTTTATTGGGTACAATATATGCACATATTTATTTATTCATTCTGTGGTCATTATATGCCATCATCTGTAAATTTTGGTACAGTCATTATTGCACTGCATCTCTCGTCTCAGGTTATAGATATTATCACAGACTGTGGTATTTTTTTCCTCTATTTGTACATATGCCTGTAGATAGGTTTGGTTTATTTATTCTTGTTATATGTCTACACCCATTTACGGTTACTGTATAGTGTTGTGTGTCTATTGCTGGCTGCTAAATTTCCTTTGGGATCAATAAAGAAGTATCTATCTATCTATAATCCATAAATCTGACTGACTCTCTCCTGAAGGGCAGTGTGAAAGTGCACACACTCCTCTTAGACAAAAAAAATGTTAAAAGGGCTAATATGATCTATCAAAGTGAAAGTGTAAAAGAGTGTGTGGTTAGCACAGTTACAAAGACGAGAGTAACAGTCATCAAAAGTGATGCAGCAGCATGTAAAAGAAAAATAACTTGCTCTATAAAGCCGAACAGCACTGTATGAGTATGTGTTGAACATTCTTAGAGTGGGCCTCCTCCAAACCCAAGCTGCTTTCAACAGAGCCTCTTTGTGCACGAGACTCCGTCAGGCCACGACAGCACTAAAAGTCCTACAAGCCAAAGCAAAAGCACTCTTTTAAATTCTTTTAAAATGGGAAAAAGAAGAGCTTTTGGGACAACTGATGCCCCCAAAATTTTAATAAATCATTTGAAACCCCCAACCCCCCCCCCCCCTCCCAAAAAAGGCCTCATTTAGCCTCTGGTTACCACGCCTCTGGTTAATACTTTAAATTTTCATACGTACACAGAAATTCTATGAATGTGAACGAAGCTGTTTGGACCCTCATCCACTAAAAGTGTCAGTCCTCACTCTTCAGTTGAAAGTTGTCAATTTCAATTTGACTTGAAACCGATCAAAATATACACATATATCTTAATTCTAATGAAAATGAACTGGCTTATATGCAGAAATCCATCCGATATACTAAAACCGAAGATAATAAACACAAATTTAATGGTTAATGTGTCCACAACACCACCCACAAGCACCACACAAAGTTACAGGTAGAAGACTAATGTCTGTACTAACCCTTAACTATATTTGCAAAAGTCTACAATTAAGCCTCTTGTCAATAGACAAATGTTCTTTACAAGCTCATATCCGGATCCCAGGACATGGTGCGACATCCATATTTCAGTCTGAACTTTAAACACATAAATTATATTGAAAACAGTCAGACGTGCAGCTTATAAAGGTGAACCTAATCTTTATGCCTCCTTGTTATATACAGGAGGTAAGGTTATTTAAGCAGATCGAGATTTAATCTGAAAAGTAAAAATTGGATCTTGTGCAATTTATGAAAACCAGTTTATCAAGATCTCATTTAAAGTTTGTGAACTGGCTGAATGCGCTGGCTCAGGGGAGTGTCTCAAAATAAGGCCCTGATACATTCGGCTTAATATCAGTTTAGACAGCTACAGTGGAAAAAAAATAATCAGACAAATGCAATGAAGCTTCTGAAAATAATGAACATTAAAAGTATATTTCATAAAGCCAACACTAAAGCCCTAAAACTAGCTCTAAACTAATGGTGATGACATGTTCAACCTGCAAAACACACGAGTTCAGTTCCACATTTGATCCAATGACACCCTTGAAATAGACTGATTGAGAATGGGATGTATGGTGTTATATAGAACCATTTTCAGAAAGGTTCTGTATAACACCAAAAGGGATCCTTCTGTTGTGACCAGCTTGACATCGGAACAATAACAGAAGCCTTTTGGTGTTACACGGAATCATCTATACAGGTTCTATACAGAACCATCTCAATCAGTCTAAAGAACCTTTTCACCATGCAGAGAACAACCTGAGAATGAAATGGTTCTATACAGAGCTCACAGTTGTAAATACACACTAAAAACCACTGTAGAACCATCTTTTTTAAGAGCGTCTTCCGATTCAGGGACAGTCAGTGATCACTATTTACATTTTCACTGTAACTCAAGTTAATGAAATCCTCATACCCAGGCAGCTAAAGAATTAGCCGGCTTGAAAAAGGTCTTATTTCTTTTTCTAGGTCAAGAGAGAGCGGGGAAATCTCACGGGGGTCATTTAAAATGTATAACTAATTACGCTGTTTCGATAAAAAGCAGTCATTTTTAAGCCAAACTGGCTAATTTTGCCAGATGCTTAGCTCGGTAAACTAAGGTTGTTGTCTAATACGCGCACTTCCCTTATGACTAGGGCGCCTAGGTAGTGCCTAGAGCTCAGGCCGGGAGACAAGAACCACGCGCCCTATCTAGGCGCCCTAGTTCCAGCACAATATATTATTAGGCAACGGCCGTACCCATTTAGCCAACCAGCTAAGCTAAGAAGCGAAAAAAAGAACAAAATCTCTTTCTACGTATGCAGCCGAAAAACCAAGTCAGGACAACTTTTTAATCATTAAAAACTTTTTGTATGTCAAAGTCCACAAAAACGAACGTAGTGTCAGTCTTACCTCCATAAAAAAGATGACATTTTTTCACAAGAAAGTTTAGTTTTGCCAGCTAGTGAGACGGCTAGCCTCAGCTATATCGTTACACCGCCACGGCGCAACGCAGTACAAAAACGGTCTCCGGGATTAAAAAATAAGCTCCAGGGATCTTTTTTTGGTTCACAGGCGAAATTTGGCTTTGCCAGCTCATCGGGTAACTAACATAAACTCGCTGGATAGCTGTGTGTCTCACACAGAGACCCAACAAAGATGATCATCGTCCTGCAACAGCTCAGCGGCTCCCCAGCATTCAACAGCCGACAAGCCTTTTCCGGTGCTACCGGATAAAAATATATTAAATGACATCTAATAGCATTATATTCCCAGATGTATTGGATCATGCATGCAGCAGCTGCTCCAAACGAGTGGAAAAAACACAGGAAAACGTTAGGCTTTACTGAAATTCTGTGAAATTTATTTCCAGGAGATGCCAATAGGACTTTTATTTTGAAATCTAATGAGGTACAAAATCTTAAAGCTGCAATGAAACAGATTCTTACTAAAAGCAGATAGTTCGATATGTTTAAATGTTTAAAACGTGTTGTGGGGGGGACTCCGCTGATTAAAAGTCATTCAAAGTGATTTTAGTGTGCAATGTTCCGTTCTAGAGAAACCTACCGAGTGCGAATGGTTCACAGTGGTTGCTGATAGAAACCAGACACTCACCTCTAAAAGTTCCCTCACATGAAGTCGTTGCATGAAGTGGTCATTTATGTCGTTGTTTTATGGTAGTTTTGCGAACACGTTTTGGCTTAAGGTGTATTTTAGTCATTTTATTAGAACCCCTGTATAGTTGAGGGGTTCATGCAGGGTGTTGAGAGGCAAAATAGTCCCCCAAAGAAAACTTCTTTTCTTATAATAACTACTATTTTACCATCATCAGTAATCCATACAAAAACCCCAGACGACACGTGTGGGTTCACGGGTGGTTTCGGGTAGTAAACACAGTGGCTAGAGCTGTGCTGTTGTCATGGCGACCCCAGAATCCTAACCGTCCGATCATTAAAGGGTCGATGTCCTTCGGTTTGTACGTTATGTATTTCATTTTTTGGCCACGAGGTCAGCTTATGTCCTTTGTGACGTTTTGTGACCAAAAACACTCTACACGAGTAGGCATGTGGGCTAAACAGGTGGACGTGTGTAAATGTGTTGATTTTCATGACATCACGCAAACAACACATTCAAAACAGCTGGTTTTGCAGCGTAGTTTTCTATGGATGGACTGTGAGGGCATCACCAGAACGTTCTGAAGCTTGGACAATGTTAATATGACACCACAGTGATTTATACGAATCCTACATCAGCGCTAAAGATTGGGGTCAAAAGTTTAAGCCTTGTCCTCCTCCAAAGAGAGCTCTATTTGCATAGAAGTCCAAAGAACTGACAGCACATGAACAGAAACAGATTTTGCTTTTCATTTGTCCCCAATGGATATTCAGAGGAAGTACGCTCATGAAAATGATCCAACTGTATAAAAAAAAATACTCTCTGGTTTTGCATATTTATTTATGAGAAAGGCTGGAATCAGCTAGCACCGGGGGCATTTTGGATAAACACCAAATTATCACGTGACTTACAAAAAGAAACAGCAGTTTTGACTTACAGATAAAAGGAAATGAACCCAAAGTGACTGGGTTAACTGAATTAAAGTAGGTCGTCATCCAGGAAGTTATTGGACGACACACAGAAGGGCTGGTCAGGGTAAATGTGGCCAGTTTGGGACTCTCTGTACTCATCACAGGGGAAAACAGAGCCCATTCAAAGGGACCTTTATCCAAGTTCAAACCGAAATATTTAAATTTTCCATCATTGCTCATCCTCCAATTTGTTCCTCTTACACCACTTTCCTAGAAAGACAAATCTTACCTCCCTGATTTGCAATACCAATTTGGCAATCAGGGAAATATTTTAGTCAGCAGTGTGACTAAAAGACTGATATGTTTACTAATAGACTAAAAGGCAATATTCCAAACATGTTTGCCATCTGCTAATAATAATAATAATAATAATAATAATAATAATAATAAAACCTAACGTTTTTCATAGAAAACACTTGTAAACAACAAATCCAAATCATTTTAAAAAACTCTTTAATACAAAATAATCTGCTTGTTTTTTTTAATAGAGATCTGTAAAATTCAACTGTACATCTTGCAATTGTAGATGTGTAACATTAATATGGCATTTACATCATGGCAGCAGAACTGGAAATATCACTACATTGTGCTGCTGAATTCTGCTGGACAATTAAAAGACATGTGACTTATTTCCTGGTTATTTATGGCAAACTGCACAATAGGAAATGCAAACTGTGCTCAGCTTGTTTCAGTATATACAGATTTTCCCAAACTGCTCAAAAAACTGATCTTTTAAAGCAAAGGAAAACAAAACAAAACTAAAAAAAAAAAAAAAAAAAAAAGCAGGAACACCACATAATAATCCAAATCTACAAAACATCGCAGGCCCAGCTCTTCACTCCGCAGGCATGAATGAGCTGGGTAAGGTGTGTCTGATGAGGCTTAAAGGGAAATTCCACACTCTAAACTTCTGCATACTTCAGTGGCTGAGATGTAGACGGTCATTCAGTGTCATTTGGTGTGAAATGGTTGATTGCAGAGGTTTCTTTACAGTGCTGGTGATAGGAACCAGAGGTCACTATGACTACAACACAAATATAGACATTTTATTTCACATTCAAAACCACTAGTAAACAGACACCCATCCTCCAAGTTCGTATATGGAATGTTGATAAGTGATAAATCTGAATTCTTTGAGGCCTTATAATGTACGTCTTTCCCGTGAAAGCATTTAAAAAACCCATTTAACTCTTTAGACGTCTGGTTCCTATCACCAACACTGTGATTAATTCTGACTCTTAAGTTTCTCTAGAACTGAGCATTTCACGCCAAACCACTCTGAATGACTTTGTTTACATATGAACCATTTATTCATACAGAAATTCTGGAAAAACTGAAATTCCCATTAAAAGGATACTCTACACACTGACTGCTGACACACAAATCCATGGATCAGGACAGTCCTACACACGTCTAGGACTTCATATGAATACAGAAAGGATTTAGCAGGAAGAGGAAAAAAACAATTTCTGTCTTTATGGATTTGGCATCATTTCTGGTTACTAATTGGTAAAAAAATACTGTACTCAAGTCCAAAGCACACAGAACCAGTTACTTTAAACATCTGCACTGAAAAATGACAAAATGTGTCACAGTTTTTTTTTTCCCCCCCCAAGTGTCCCAAAAGTTCACAGCACGGTGCAAGTCATGAGGAACGCCAAAATGAGTCCGCTGGCGTCGCAGAACCGAGCTGCTCTGAACATCCAACTCTGTGTTTAAAGAAGCAACTCCGCTTTAACGGCCGATTTGCATGACATCAGTTTAGGGGAAGTCTAGGCAACACTCACCACACACGCAGTTACACTGAATTAGAGATCATATGACTTAGCGACTCTGGGACGAGGAAGCGAAATTCATTCTTAAAAAACAGAGACGGGTGGGGGAGGGTGGGGTGAAATATGAGAGCTGTGACGACTCAAAAAGTTGTAAACCTAAAAAAACACTCCAAAGCCAGAGCGGACAGCGCTTCATCTGTTCAGCAGCTGACGCTAACATCTTCACCAAAGCCTGAATTCACCTCCGGACATCTTCACTTTTGTATTCATACTGACGTTTGCCACTTTATGAGGTACTTCACAGATATACACTACCGGTCAAAAGTTTGAAACCAATGTTCTATGTAAACCCAATAATGATTAACACGCATGTACTCAAACTACTGTAAATTAAAAATGAAATGCTGGATGATCCAGAATGATGAATCTGTCGGAGACTCTAAAATGAGAAAGTTGTAGATCATCAAGAATTAAGTAACAATCAAATTGCGTCAACGTCAATGCAGACAACTCGACAAAATCATAAATAGACAGAATTTTATTTTGAATGGAATAACTTATTGCATTTTTAAAAAAAATACTGAATAAAACACCTAAATATTCCCACATTGTGGATTAACAACATTGGGTTAATATAGCATATTAAATATATAAAAGAGTAGTACACAGAAAATGGCAAGTGATTATAAACTTTTGAACGGTAGTATATTTTATATTTCATGATCTACATGATGGGATTAAGTCATTCATGATCTCAACACTGAAAACCGTGGACCTTTCAGCAGCAGGGTGGACGGCGTTTTTAGCGGCGTTTGACAAAAAACATGCAGAATTTCCAGTTCATTTTAACTGCTTCGTCAAAGTAGTGTAAGATTACTGTATTTGTTTGCTGCAGACAAATTTTCGTCACCGATCACTAACATTTTTATGTAAAAATAGGAAATATGCTAAGCATGGATTCTGTTTTTCACTCCAATATGTTCACACATTTCAGCCCGTTTACAAAAGCCATTCCTCACTTCATCATTCCAGATCACTTTGGCACTGAATGACAGATTCTGACAAGCAGTTTTGAATCCCAAACATAAATTAACACCTACAGCACACAAAAGCTGGACTATGGAAAGGCACTAAAAAGAAAGCCATAGTTAGTTTGTTTACTGGAGTTTACTGAGCTCAGATCTCAGCACACTAATTCTCCCGTCTGTCCGAAAAGCCCTCAGAAGTTCACGCCAACAGTTCTGCCCATGATCTGAATGTCATCAAACGGGAACAGTGCAAGTATCTGAAAGGCAAAAAGCAGAAACGGTGTTAGTTTTCACATGAAGAAGTACGGTACACTGGGAATCCACCCAGAATTTTCTGAATGTGTGTAAAACAGAGACTTGGCTACACCGGCAATGCATAAGTGTGTACTTCAATTCAAGTCCCGTACAGTACTTAGCTTTAGTATCCTTTTACTAAACTCAGTTGCACCACAAATCCTTGAATTATGCCTTAGCTAGTAACAATTAATGGTTACACTTTACTGACGGGCAGCATTTTGAAGGCTGTGTGATGCCTACGCACTTAAATGATGGTTCTTGAAGGGTTTTTAGTAAAGAAAAATGGTTCTATATAGAACCATGAACATTCAATAAACATTTTCTATGCTTAAAAGGGTTCTATGCATCGATATAGGCGTCTTCAGATTGTATATAGATCCATTTCGAAATGAAAAAGGGTTCTTCTGTTGTAACAAGCCTGACATCGTAACAACAGAACAAACACCTTTTGGTGTTTTAGGTCATAAAAAGGGTTCTCTGAATGTTCAAGAACCCTTGACGAACCATCTTTGAGTGTTTATATAAACCTACATAAACATTTAGAGTAAGCCTTTATAATCAGTGTCAGCTGTCAACAGTTTCCGAGCAGAAATAAGAACAAAATTCACAAAAGCAGCGAAAAAAAAAGCTCAATTTTGACTAATGCATACATTTTAACTCGATGACAATGATACCCCAAGATATCGTAACCAAAAAAGTCAGATCATATTTTATTTTCCATGTGGTTTTACTTACTCTTACAACCGGCTTAGTGGAACATCGAAATATCTGGTTACTACTAAGCTCAATGTAAAAACCAGCTTGTGTGGTAAAACAGTTTGGATTTAGTTTGTCGCTTATTAATGCATAAACCTGAACTTAGCAAAGATTATAACTAGCCCAGGTTTTAACATACATATAGCTGGTGCAACTGAGCCAGGTCACTGTCCAAAGGCAAATGGTACATGGTCAATGTTAATCAGCCTTGACGATTAAAACTACAATACTCAACTTGGCATTATAGTGCACATTAGTATATAATAACTAAAAATGACTGGGTGGTGGTTTCAAATCAAGCACCACTGTGTATCACTTAGACAAGTCCCCATGCTATATGACGCGACCTTGGGTTTGTGAAAATAAGTGTATAAATAATAAATAATAAAATAAAATAAATAATACATGTAATTTACATTTACATTTATGGCATTTGGCTGATGCTCTTCTCCAGAGCGACTTACAATTTGATCAATTTACACAGGGAGGCCAAGGTGGTGTTGGGAGTCTTGCCCAAGGACTCTTATTGGTATAGTGTAGGGTGTTTGCCCAGGTGGGGATTGAACCCCAGTCTACAGTGTAGAAGGCAGAGGTGTTAACCACCACACTATCCCAACCAATAATAATAATAATAATAATAATAATAATAATAATAATAATAATAATAATAATAATAATAATAATAATAATAATAATAATTATTATTATTATTATTATTATTATTATTATTATTATTATTAGACCAGCATACAACAAAATACATAAATAAGATGAAAAACATGAAGCATGTTTTCTCCGTTCTCCGGGTCCCAGTGCTTATGGGACCAGTTTCCAAAGGCGAAGCTTCTAAGCTTCATTATGAAATGAATCAGCCAGCAGTGCTTCTCCACTGAGAAAGCTCAAGACTTTCTGTGCCAAAAAACTGCCCTACAGAGTTGGTCCAAATGAAAGAGTGTCAAGTCTGAAAACCTAACATGTTTTGCACCACTTACTTGGCCGGCTTTAGCCATCCTTCAATATAAATAAATAATTCTTACATCATCATTGCCATCTGCGAGGTCCAGCGCCGTCTCGTCCTCCATGTTCCGGATCATTTTGTCGGCTCCTGCTTGGCACAGACGGGTGGTGATCGTGGCATCCTGCCGGCCGACAGCCAGGTGAAGAGCGGTGCAGCCGTTCAGCATTGCGGCGTCCACATTAGCGCCCCTGTTCAGCAGCAGAGTCACTGCTTCCACATCGTGGAGCTCTACCGCAATGTGTAACGCTGTCTTCCCACTTGTGCCTTCCTGAGGGGCAGAAAAGGTGTGTGACGGGTCAGAAAAACAGGTGTAGCGACATACCTCTTTAACCTCTCAAGCCCTGTAAGAGGGTAAATAGTTGGAACAGCCTGCAAATTGGCATGTAATGTTGCAAATGGAACCGAAAGTGTCCAGCATTTTTTTATGTGATGGTGCCATTAATACACATTGACTTGGCCTATCTGTAAAATCATCCATATTATTAATTCAGTAGCTTTTTTCCAGTACTCATGTTGGAAAGATGTCTATAGCTTTGTGACCGAGCTCTGTGAACCTGATCGGGGGCCTTCTGATATTTTTAAACATGCTTGATTTTTACATGCTTGATTTGCGCACACTGGTGCACAGTCATGTTGGAAGAGGAAGGGGCCGTCCCCAAACTGTTCCCACAAAGTAGGGAGCATGAAATTGTCCAAAATCTCTTGGTGCTGAAGCGTCAAGAGTTCCTTTCACTGGAACTAAGGTTCCGAGCCCAACTCCTGAAAAGCAACCTCACACCATGATCCCCCCTCCACCAAACTTTACATTTGGCACAATGCAGTCAGACAAGTACCGTTCTTCTGGCAACCGCCAAACCCAGACTCGTGATTGGTCACTCCAGAGAACACGTCTCCACTGCTCTAGAGTCCAGTGGCGGCGCTTTACACCACTGCATTCCACGCTTTGCATTGCGCTTGGTGATGTAAGGCTTGGATGCAGCTGCTCGGCCATGGAAACCCATTCCATGAAGCTCTCTACGCTGTTCTTGAGCTGATCTGAAGGCCACATGAAGTTTGGAGGTCTGTAGTGATGGACTCTGCAGAAAGTCGGTGACCTCTGCGCACTATGCCCCTCAGCATCCGCTGACCCCGCTCTGTCACTTTACGTGGCCGACCACTTCGTGGCTGAGTTGCTGGCGTTCCCAATCGCTTCCACTTTGTTATAATCCCACTGACAGTTGACTGGAATATTTAGTAGTGAGGAAATTTCACGACTGGACTTGCTGCACAGGTGGCGTCCGATCACGGTACCACGCTAGAATTCACTGAGCTCCTGAGAGTGACCCATTCTTTCACTAATGTCTGTAGAAGCAGTCTGCAGGCCTAGGGGCTCGGCTTTATACACCTGTGGCCACTCAAGTGATTGGAACACCTGAATTCAATGATTTGGATGGGCAAGTAAATACTTTTGGCAATATAGTGTATATATATATATATGTGTGTGTGTGTGTGTGTGTGTGTGTGTGTGTGTGTGTGTGTGTGTGTGTGTGTGTGTGTGTGTGTGTGTGTGTATTTTGCTGCTGGCAAAAAAAAAAAAAAGAAAGAAAAAAACAAGAACTCATCTCCATTTTCAACACCAGCTGCCCTATACAACATGCTAAAGTTTCACGATGAATGGAGAGATAGAAAAGATCCAAAAAAGGTTCGATTAACTTCCATTCAAAGTTAAAGAAGTTTTTTACCAGTAAAGATACTATTTTGGAGACATGAGATATTTATCCAACAGCAGTGATATTAGCTATAACTCTCTTTGCCTCATCCTATAGTGTGTGCAACACAAAAAGACAAGATATTCTCTGAAAGACCGATAAGTTTATGGTGCTCTATTCTATTCGCATTTTAAAGGATACCCAGCTTAACATCATATATCATTTTGACCTTAAAACACGTTACAAGCTGGCAAGTTTGTTAATGCTGGAAGACACAACAAAAAGGTTTCACAACAAAATAAGCTCTACTCACCTGGATGTTCAGATCGGCACCTTTCTTTATCAGGAGCCTCATGAGGCGGTGCTGTTTGTGCAGTGTGGCAACATGCAGACAAGTGAGACCTGATTTTTAAAGAAAAAAAAAAAATGATACTGTAAAGCTACGACATTTTTGGACCACAGAATTCAAAATTTCACCCAGTATGATGCAGTCTTGATATGATACATTTTTCAATACAGCAATAGTAAGGAAATTCTGAATGCATAGGTTTGCATGCATGTGCACCAGAGGTGTAATGACCACAGATTTTCAGTTCCGATATTATTTTCAATTCTGAGGTCAACACAATTCAATTTTTTGACTCAGATAGATAAAGGTTCTCAAGCAGAACTTTTTCCATGCTTACTGTACCATCTTCAAAAAAGAAAAAAAAAAAATAATAAAAAGAAAAAAAAAAAAACACCCCCCCCCCCCCAAATAATACAACTCTTAGAATTTATGATTGATTAATAAAGACCCATTTGCGGCCCACTCTCCCCTGATAGGCAGCACCCAGTTTTGATTACTGACAGTGGTTTCCATGAAAGATGATAAGCGAGAGATTTGATTTCTGTAACCGTTGCGCTCTTCCTAGAAACACATTTAAAACAGATAAAATAAACGAATAAATGTTTATCTGCTAGCCTTCTACAATAATCACATGCAAACCACACTGTTGTCATGTCAACAGGCCTGGTAATTCCAAAAACATCTCTTTACTGATTTCCTCCTTTCTATTATTGCCATGTTTCTGTTTCTGTTCACGGAAAAAGCCACAACAAACTGAAAACAATTCCACTTTCACTGAAATCTTAGCATTACAGTGCACAATGTTCTCCTTTCAACGTGACTCGCTCAAACACTGGGAACTGAGACGCAAACAGGAAGGAAGAGGTACTAAATTAAGCTCCTGCTTTAAGAGATCGTGTTCCGCTCCCTGCTGCTACAAGTCAGTGACTGAGGACCCCAAAACATCCTTCTACTCCGCCAGCCATCCATCCACACACACCAACCAACCATCAAGACCAGTGTAGTACCTCTCCAGTTCTGCGTCTCAAATACTTGGGCCAGTTTGGTGGGAGAAATATCCAGGATCATGTCACTGGCACACTCTAGTCTGCCATGCTCACAGGCCACATGCAGCGGGGTGTTCCCATCCTGGTCCTGCAGCTCCAGGCACGCCCCGTTCTCCACCAGGGCCTTCACCACATCGGGCTGGTTCAGGTACACGGCAAGGTGCATCGGCGTCTGCGTGAGAAAGAAGGCCGTTTGTATGTCTGACCCTGAAATAATAACACTGGCACAAACGCAGGCGATTATGCTTCGGATATTAAAGCAATGCATTACTATTTTGATGTGTAGGTGGTCTGTCAGGGTTTAATCTGGTACACTGAAGATGGAGGGTTATTATCCCATTTGATGGAACACGAACAACAAACTTTACAATAAACCCCCACTTGCACATACAGTGGGGAAGACATATCTATGACTATTTGAAATGATGTAGAAAAATAAAAATCAATTTAAAAAAAAAAAAGGAGGTTTTCTTTAGACAGCGATGAAATGTAGGCAACATTTTGTTTTGTAAAACATGAGAAAAGAACAAAATAAGAAATTTTACTTTTATTTAAGCTGGATGTTGACCCTCTTACCATAATGGAAGAAAAAATAAAATCAATGCCATTAAAAGAGGACTATAATAACTATAGGCTGTTATTTCTATCCAATATATGGTGCAAACACAAGCAGGTACTTTTATAGCTAATTGCATCTACAAAAGCATTAGATATGAATTAACGTATGAAATAATGAAACAGAAATGACACGGAACTGTTTCACAGGTGAAAATGAAACGCAAATTAACCCAGAATGGCAAGATAGAGATTTAATCTTAATCCTCCTGATGAGCTCCATTCATAATCATAAATTCTAAATTTCAATCAAATGTTCTAAGACGTCCAATTTAAAGGAGCACTTGAAGAAGTCCATCTCAAATGTTAACCACTTGCATCCTGTGCTCAACTTATCTTGGCCACTATCTTTCGATAACAAAAGAGGATGCTGAAAGAAGTTTAGCAGATTCCACCAAAAGGAGAGCAACAATGCTCAGCTTACTCAATGTAGGAGTGCATGTTGACTGTGCCGATGTGACTAATATGACCAATGTCCCGTCGTGATTACGTGGATGTCGGTAATCTCGGCTCAAAACAGCATTTCCATTAGTCACAGTTTAAAATGCTGACTGCAACCACTTTGCCTTTTCACTCAGTTTCCTCCTTATTTTTTTTTTTTTTTTTCACATACTGCAAAACGCCTCACATAACTTTTCTTCTTCAGACTATTTCAGACGCTGCAGGCTTCTCACCAGAGACTGTGAAACTAGCAAGAACTTTCATGCTGAATATTTATGCTTGCCTCCAAATTTGAAGGCTTACTTACAGAACCCATATCACTGAAAACTGAATTTTCCTCAATTTATTTCGAATTAAAATTTGAAGTAGTAAATAACATTGTTGAACTATTAAAATATAATTGACTGTCAAAACAGCCTGTTATTAAAAAAATGTACACACACACACACAAGCTTGAACAGCCCTGGTCAAATGACTTTTTGTTGAGTGTAAAAAAAGTTAAAACATTCCCTACAGAGAACATAAAAACACGGCATTTTCTGCACAATTTCTGGTTATTCTTGCAGAGCTTACTACGCTGGGGGACAAATGATAAAATCTGGATGTGCTAGTTTATTTTCACTTACAAAACCATCTAAACATATATAGACACATACAGACACTATTATTTACATTTACAGCATTTGGCTGACGCTCTTATCCAGAGCGACTTACAATTTGATCATTTTACACAGGGAGGTGAAGCTGGTGTTAGGAGTCTTACCCAAGGACCCTTATTGGTATAGTGTAGGGGGCTTGCCCAGGTGGGGATTGAACCCCAGTCTACAGCGTAGAAGGCAGAGGTGTTAACCACCACACTAACCAACCAACTATTATGCAAACGTCTCGGGCACCTAAGCTTAAGCGTGTTATTCCAGTAAAAACACCACATATCAGTAGATTGAATACAAATGACCAAAAAATTACCAAAAAAGTATAAACTAGTCAATATGGTTCTAGATTTCTCCATAATGCCACCAGCACTCACATGGATTTGTTCAATTCCATCAGTATTGATTAGCCAAACCAGTTTCTGGTTCATGGCTGCAGTTAATACGAGCTTCCATGAGGAGAGGTTTGAAAATATTTAAACAAATATTTTCACTTCATCTTCATTAAACAGATTTTCTGAAGAGATGAACAGCTTCTTAACCCTCCTATGATCTTTAGACGTTTACCGACTCTAAATCATGGCATCACTCTTCATATGTGATAATGTTTTCTACTTTAACGGGAACAACTGAGTAAACATAAAATTAACATGTGTTTTCAATGTTCTGTACACATTTTGTACACATCTTCTTTTTTGACCCCAGGCTGTTTTAGTAACTGGATTTCAGCCCAGATTGCCTTTTAAATGAGGCACAATACAAGCCAATCAGAACAGAGATGAGTGACATACAGTAGATCAGTCTTAAAGGCATGGTATGGTGTGTGTGGGTGAGTGTGTGTACACACACAGTTCAGAATATATAGTCATGTAAAAATAATCACCAAAGAAAACAAACAAAAACAAACAAACAAAAAAAAAAAAAAAAAAAACCCACAAATTTATTATATATATATAACATTTTGGTTTAATCACCCATACAAAAAAATGGACCTAAATATAAAATGTAGGTCATGGGACCTTTAGCCTTTAAAAACTACACTAAAACCTCAGCAGACACAATAAAACAAGTACTGCTAAATGATATCTGAGTACTTCAGAAATATTTGTGTATGATGACTCTCATTTCTGGCTGAAGTGGAGTTTCCTTCACAATAGCCTTGACCAACCACAATACCAAAAGCATGCATACACTAGGATGCACTGCAAAACGTTTCACCGTTATTGTGAATGAGGGTCTACGCTGCGACTAAGACCAGCGCAAGCGCCTGGTTATGGACGATGTGTCTCACATTTACCTGATACAAGTTATTCTGAATGTCCAGGACCTCCTTCGGGAACAGCTTCGTGAGCTCGTGCGTGGATGGCTTCAATGCATGGATAATGGCCAAGTGTAGAACTCTGCGCAGGGAGAAGAAACACAAGAAAAGAGCTTCAGGTTAAAAGGCATTAGAGGTGAGCTTAGCGTTCCACAGTTAAATGTGAGGGGGTAGGCCACGCGCAAGCAGAGGAAAGTATTTCACAATCACTGCTGGAAAGAAGTATGCTGTAAATAAACGATACTAAGAAATTCTTCACACCCTTCTGCAGCATGAGCGTGGTGGTAGGCCATGCGGCAGACAGGCCTGCGAGTGTTGCGCAACGCTGGAACTTCTTTACAGACAGTCAGATCAGGACTCTCAGCACAATTCGCTTCGTGGAAAACCGGACATTAAAGCAGAGCTAGTTTTGGTCAGCGAACTCCAGGAGACTTCAGGCGAAATACCGGAGAAAACTTAAAGGAGCCTATGCAAAACAAGGAGGAAGCCTAGACAATGGCACAGGTTAAGAGTACAGGAAACAGTACACAACCACAGAAACGTTTACGGAAGCCTCTTCGGCCGTCTTTTCACCTACAGACCTGTTTTTACTTGACAAGCACAGCGCAATTCTTTTACGGAAGCCTCTTAGGCCATCATTTCATTTACAAACCCACCTCTACTTGTGAACACAAAAGTCGCTGAAACTGCTAAGGAGTGCTATAATACATGTGATGTCTATGTATAGTGAAATACTATAGCAGGAGCCTAGCTATTGTCCGTGGGTGTGTGCAAGACGACAATATTAAAAAGTGATCAAATGTTTTTCTGAGCGCGTCATAAATACCCCAAGCACACAAAGACAAACCAACAGCATGTTTTACTAGAAAGAGCATAGTTAGTGGAGTATGGCTGTATATAGTGAAGGGCAGCATGTAAAACACGGAGCAAAAATCGTGGTACTCACAGTTTAAGACATTATCTTTTCTTCCTTTATCTCTTTTTTTTGAGTGCCTTGCTCAAATGATAAAACCTAAATATCTTCTACTATATCATCCAGCCTTCTAGGCAGGGGTAGACAGATTTCACCAAGGCAGGAGGGAAACGAACGGGACCCTGACGGAGGAAATTTGTCAACAGTCCTGATGTGAAATAATGTTTCATCCGTATGGAACGACGTACTGGCCAATCGAGTCACCGAGCCGATTAATCTCGTGGCCAAAATTCAGAATTTTACAGTTACTTATTTTATTTGAACTGTATTTACGATTAATAAACATGCTTAGAAAAAGGAAATACTCAAATCTTCACACTACTAAGAACTCTGTGGTCATGTTAGAAATCAATGTGGTTCCAGCTGACAAATTCCAACCAGTCTTATTTGACGCAGTTAGTTCAATGGGCAATGTCAAGCCATTCATCTGGGCAGTTTGCAGCTCATAAGCTAAAAATAAACTATATATAAATCAGTTAAAATGACATGATTGTTATGCCAAAATCATCAGAGACAACTGTTTTAGCTCTTTAAACGCGTCTGTTTTCAGAAGCAACCAACCACCCACGTCTTGCGTGCATGACAATACATCCACAGATAACTGACAGTCTGGCACAATATATTTAGTGCTCAAGCCTCAGGTGTGAAAAGTAGATGTGCTGGTATTCATGGCCAAAAAACAGGCCCGGGGTGAATAATCACAACTTAAATCACATCCACAGTATTCAATAAAGAAAAAAAACGTTCACCTAATCGTTCCGTCACCAGCAGCACTATGGTGCTACACTTGTGGTAAAGAGTTTTACCACTTTACAGGCAGCAAAAAAAGTGATGGTTGGTGCCGTGCATCATTACTGTCAAAATCTTACATAGGATATAATCGAGCGATTGCCCATCCCTAACTAAGGAAACTCATACTGGATACATGGCTGGCACACACACACACACACACACACACACACACACACACACACACACACACACACACACACACACACTTAAACCACGGCCGTTTTAGCACACAGGGAATACTGCTCTGTACAAGTAAAGACCTGTATCACTGTTACAGTAACACACAAGGAAATAGCCGTGGGGGGGAAAGTATCACTTCCCAATCGATTCATGAACTCTATAGACTCGCACATACACCAGTGGAAAAAAAGTTTAGTTAAGATCAAGGCATACAGGCAGTGGGGGAATGAATGGGATTTTTCCAGAGAGAGGAAATCTGTCAATAGTCCTAAAGTGTGATTCAGGCCCTTACGTGGGAAATTGTTTTGCCCATAGGGAATGACTGGGGGATTTCATTGAGTTTCACTGCTGCTGACGACTGAAGGGGGGAGTAAAGTGAAAAAAGTTTCCTCACGGCCCAGAAACAGAGACGGCGGAAATAAAAAGAGGTCATACTGGCTACACATACACACACACACACAGGTAAAACGACCATACCCATGTTGTTTCTCGCCTACGTAACATTTGATAAAGACCGATCAATAGTGAGAAACTTTGTGCACACATGGAAAGCTACGATGATAAGAGGAAAAGGGAAAGCTGATGAAACAGACGGCGTGGGTGTTAAGTCATGCACATTTACTTTGTACAGCGAAATACACAAAAGGTTTTCAGACATCAGAACATGCATTAACTCATCTCGTACGTCGTTTTCTGATGTGTGGCGTACGCCGCTCTGTACGAGCCCTAAACAAAAGTGCTTTTCTACAAAGGGAGCTATGAGAACGCGTTTCCAGCCCAGCGCTGGGGAATTCCGCAGCCACTGTGTGCACTTCTGCTTTCTCACACAGATGCGCCACCGATAAGAGATCCAGTTTCTAGACCCGTGTGATGGCCTGCAGAGTTATATCAGAAACATTGCAAACTGTTCAATCACACACACACACGAGAGTGAATCACCAAAGACATTTCACTAAACTGTAAAGCCATGGACGGAGCAAATAATGTGCCCTTGCTGAGACTCATGCAAAGCCAAAGAAGTCAAACCTCGGAAGGTTTATCTTTATACACTTTCTAACTATCTACGCAACAAACATACACAAACTAAATCATCTCAACAACAACATTAAAAGAACAAATCTGAAAAACGGGGCAAATAAAGTTGTGCTGTTACTGAAACTCTCCCAAAGTATCAAAAATCAGCTTCCTGTGAATACATACATCATAAACATCACACACACACATACATACATACATACATACATACATACATACACACATACATACACACACACAAAACAGGGGCAGATTTGAATGAAGATCTGTTCATTTCAGGGTAAAACCTCTCATTGTACCGCCGAACAGTTTAAACACAGTTATTGGCAGTTTGTCCAAAATAGTGACAGAGGAAACGCTGTTGATGTAAGGGCTAATTTTAGCCCCAGAGCCAGTTTAAAAAAACAAAAAAAAAACAACAACAAAAAAACACACACACACACACACACACACACACACACACGAAGGTGCAGCTTTCCATGCGCACATCCAACACCCTGTTGTTAGCAAGTCCATGACAGGCCAGACTGAGCCTACATGAGATCACAACACCTAAACCAGCACGTCAAGCCCTCTAAATACACAACAGCTGTCTGTGCTTGATTTGGGGCTTGAAACCAAACAAAACCAAGCCTGCCTGTTTTTCAGCGGAAGTCTTTCAATGAAAAATGCTTTAAAGCTTCCACACTGACATGCAGGGGTGTTTAGAAACTATGTACTCAAAGACAATGTCGGTGCAGTCCTCAGCATTCTCGAAAGATGATACTTCTAATCAAGAACACGCAGGAACATTCGGGTTTTCCTCAGTTTGGAGCTTCAGTGCTTCACTTTAGATGGAAAGGATCCAAAAAGAGAAGAACAGGGCCTTAACAAATATAAAGTTATGCTGATGCGGATGTACTAAGAGGTTGGGCTCCAAGTCTACGGGGAAATGGGAGATTCCCTATACATTGTTACAGCATTTATTTTCCCCCAGAGTCATTATTTTGCAAAGAAACACAGACTTTAACTTTGTTAAACTGAAACTAGCTTTACTTCACTATGGTCCTTTCCTACGCACCCCTGCTCATTTGTATATCTGTTCCAGCTCTGCAGACTCTTATTCTTAAGTAGTGCAGCTGTTGTAGTTATATATATATATATATATATATATATATATATATATATATATATATATATATATATATATAAATAAATAAATAAATAAATAAATACAGAAAATGTGCATCCAGCACATCTCTGTAAGGTCCCCTTTGGCGTTACATTAAGAAAACAGAACAAAACATTAACTCATTAGCTTTATTCATGCTAACCTGAACATCATATGTTAATCATGACACTCCAAGTGGGCAACATGACGATACGTTATAGATATTATGATTAAATGACATCACTGTATGCTTTCCTGAACAGATTGCGGAGCCTGTTGATCGTAAACAGGCCTTGCTAAAAGCATTTTTCATCCTTTCATTAATAAAGAAAGCAGTTAGATCAGTTTAAGCGAAGTATCACGATAGCACATTTTTTTTGCCAAATCGCCCAAATCTAATTCTTCATATCATAATACATCTAATATTATAGTGAAATGTCTTCAAATATCACGATTTTACATTATCGCCCACCTCAGATAAGTGGGCATGCGAGTTTTGGAAAATACTGCGATTCATGAAGTATCGCGATCTTATATTTTCGGTGGTATCGCCCACCTCTAATTCAGAAGCCGTCACAGCGCAGGCAGCGTTCTCGTGAAACAAAAGTATCGCGATTTCACGTTATCGCCCACCCGTAGCGAGATAAGTTAACCCACCGTGCTACTGTTGGGAAAAATAATATAAAAAACAGTGAAATTCATCAGTTCCGACCAGCAGCAGCACAAAACTGCTCGATTAAAGTTAAAAACCTACGTGTCTCCATCTTCTGTGACCGTTGCCAACACGTTTACTTCCTCCTCGGTGTACTCCGAGCTCCTCTCCGCGCTCGGCGGTTCTGAAATGCTGCACTTGTCTATGATTTCTCCCAGACCGTCCACCGTGATCGAGGTGATCGAGGAGGACCCATAGGCCGAGTCCAGCCGCTCCTCCACCACACTCAGCTTCTCCTGCTCTCCAGCCACGGATCCAGTAGACACGCCGCTGTTGTACTGGTCGTCTCTGGTCAGAGACCTGAACGAGTCAACACCAGAGTCAGTCCGACTTTCCTCCAGCCTCCAGTCCAGCTTCCCTTTCTCCCCGCCGCCTTTCGCCATTGGGTCTAATAAACAAAACAAAGGTGCTAGCTTTCGATCGGACTCCTTAGCTGAGGATCACCGCGCCATTGTAAAGCCAACGTTTCTCATGACCCCCTCCAGCTTCTCTTTTCGCCTCCCCCAAACGTAAAACACGCGAGGTTCCACTTCCATAAACTAAATCTGGAGCTTTCTGGAAGGGAAAGTTTACAAAAAGTGAAAAACGCGTAAATAAAAGCGCTCTCTGAGCGTCACTGAAGCTTCAGGAGACCGTTAAAAAGACGGTTACCAAGCTACCAGCTCGCGCTCCGACTCTGGCGAGAGACCGAGCGAGCGAGAAAGAAAGCGAGCAGGGGGCGGGGTATACTGTGGAGTGGGCGTAGCCAGTCACACGACATTGGTTGTGGGCTAATGAGATGGGCGTGGCGTGCGCCGAATGTTTGTGTGCAGTGGGGGAATTCCCCCGGCAAACTGATCCACAATGACACTCACTGCCTCGGTGCTATTCAGTGGGAAGTCAGCCAGAGACATTCAGGACAAATGTAATCACCTTTTGCAATGTGGTCTGGTCGACTTAGACACGCTAAAAATACAAACGATCTCTGCACATAGACCAAAACATGTATAGATTTCAGCTTTTTTTTGATGAGCTGTCTGAACAGCTACTTATACGGACAGTAACATGATCATACACACACACACACACACCAACAATCCATCGTCTTGCGTGTGAATGTTAGTTTCCAGAGTCCACATTATAATACCTATTATGTCGAATCAATTCCTTATCTGTTTTTTTTTTCTTGAGATCACAAGATATCTTGAGATCAAAGGAAGATTAAATCTCGAGAAAGTGACTATTGTTATCTCGAGATCTCAAGATGATAGTGCAGAAAATTATAGCTACCTCGTGGCCTCACTGGACTTCCATAACACATAGACATTGAAACATATGTAAACATATCTGAATACCTGTATGTATATGTTTAATCATGTTTTACAATAGTCTAATTGTTAGCAGTGAAAAAAATAATCAACTGACAAGCAGAATAATCGACTGACAAGCAGAATGCATGCCTGAAGTAGACACATCTAAAACAATAACGAGTCTTCTACTTTGAAATGATGTCTCTTGAAACATTGGTATTAAACTTTTGTTTTGTTTTTTTTTAATGTAGGGTTTAGAGATGCACTACAGTGCGCACTTAAATGCTTCCCTGCTTTAAGAGACAATTAAAAGTTTGGTTGAAGGTTCGAATCGGACGTGTTGGAGCAGCAAGAATCAGTCCTGTGGTGCAGTTCAGGTAGAGGAGTCCAGAAAGCCCTGTTATTACAATCAGCGAGCAGTTTCTCTGTGTGGCCAGCAGGGGGAGCTCTGGCGCAGCTGCAGAATATATACAAAGACAGGCCTCTTCGTTAAGAACACCACCTTGTATCACTCTCTGTCCATTTATCAGCTTCACTTACCACATAGCAGCACTTTGTTGCTTTACAGTTAAGCCGGTAGCCCATCTGTCTGTCTTCAATGGTCAGGACCCCCACAGGACCCCAGCAGATCAGGTGCTATTTGCGTGGTGGATCATTCTCAACACTGTAGTGACACTGACATGGTGGTGGCGCTGTGTCCACTCACCGTCCACTCTGTTAGACACTCCTACCTTGTCGCTCCACCTTGTAGATGTAGAGTCAGAGACGATGGCTCATCTGCTGCTGCACAGTTTGTGTTGGTCATCCTCTAGGCCTTCATCAGGGGTCACAGCATGCTGCCGACAGAGCACTGTTGGCTGGGTGTTTATGGTTCTCAGTCCAGCAGTGACACTATTCTCAGAGAACCCAGAGTTAAATGGTAAGAGAACACCCCAAATAAAAGCCGCTGTCTGTGGGCTAAAGCTCATTTAATCTGCTCTATGGTGGGACATGGATCTGCAAACCACAACACCCAGGCAGGGGGTCTGAAAATGGTCAAAGCTGACCTTAAAGCTATTTACCTGGAAGAAAAAGCCCAAACATCTGCCTCATGTTGGTGGATGAGATATTAGTGGAAATGACCATAATGTATAGGATGTACAGGATGCACAGGATGCGGACATGGATCTAAAATCAAAACAGCACTGTCTCTCTGGAGTAAAGCTGAGCTGAGCCTGGCTTATGGTGCTGCAAGGAACCCAAAGAACCATAAGGCCCAGGCTGGGGGTCTGAAAAAGTCCAAGTGGACTTACAAACTACAATCTTTTTTGACAAGTAAGTGTTTTTTTTACTTACTTACTTACTTTTTTTACTTACTTGTTCTTTTAAAGAACACTGTTGAAAGCTTTTAGAAGCTTTTAGAATTGTAGCTTTTAGTTTTTTAAGTCTGACTGTAGAATTACAAAGAACTTATACTTTGCCTCATATAAACAAATTGCTAGTGCAACAGTATACAAGTATTTTGTTCTGTGTTAAAAAAACTAAGAATATTTACAGGTCGAAATGATTTCAGAGCAACATTAATTAATAAATGCTAACAGAATGGTATCAGAATGTTATTAAAAGCTTTTAGAATTGTAGAATGTGTTTGCGATTGTTTTGTTTTAGAATATATGAGAGCCATATTTTGAGGTAAAAATGTTGTTTTGCTATTTTAACTGCATTAATCTATACATGACTATTAAATATACGATTTCAATGACAAAGAAGACAAATGCCGAATAACATTTACATTTATGGCATTTGGCTGACGCTCTTATCCAGAGCGACTTACAAATTTGATCATTTTACACAGGTAGGCCAAGGTGGTGTTAGGAGTCTTGCCCAAGGACTCTTATTGGTATAGAGTAGGGGGCTTGCCCTGGTTGGGGATTGAACCCCAGTTGTACAAGTTGTGAGGGATGCATAGTTTTCTTAGGAAGTCCAGTGAGAAGATCATTACAGTGATCAACTCTGCTTACTTTCATGAACAAGTTTCTTTGCGTCGCTCTGAGACAGAAAAGGCAGAACTTTAGTGATATTTCTCAAAATATCATCAGCATTTTTGTTTACATGCGGAAAAAACAGAACTCAGAGTTCTGATCACAGATCACAGGTTTTGTACTTTCTGAGTTTTAGTACCGAAGATCAATATTATCCATTTTTTTGGATTAATTGTAGAGAATTTGCTGAGGAATTTCTGACACACAGCCGGTCAGTCTGTCTGCAGAGTCTTGATCATCAGAAGGAATGGAAATGTATAACTGGGTGTCATAAGTTTTGAAAATTGATATTTGGTTTCTTAATGACATCACATCAGAAGGTAACGTGTACAAAGAAAAAAGGATATGTCCTAAAGCTGAACCTTGAAGGACTCCACAAGAATATTATATCTTTTTTTGATGATTGATTTCCCATTTACACTATGATTTGTTTATTAAATAAATATGATTTAAATCTTTCAGAAATTGTACCTCAGAGGCGAATCAGTATTCAAGACAGTGTATTAGAATCTTGTGGTCAACAGTATCAAAAGCTGCCCTAAGATCCAAAAAGACCAGAACAGAAGACTTTTGTGCATCAGCGCTGAGCCTAAGGTCATTCACAACATGGACCAATGCTGTCTCAGTACTATGGCTAGAACAAAAACCTGATTGAAACTTTATACATAACTTGTTTGATATTAGATGCACATTAAATTCTCTGAAAACAAATTTTTGCTAAGATTTTACTTTTAAAAAGGAAAGTTTGAAATGGATCTAATTATAAAATTAATAATGGGGACCGTTCCACTTATTTTCAAACTGTTGTTTATGACCATTTGTCTTTTACTTGGTGCTTTCATTAAGTATCAGCGATAAACCCTTGATTTTATGCCAAATGTAACAATTTTCTCACATTTTCTTAATGACATTTGGGAGATTTTTGGTCAAATGCATGTCACTGTGTTTTTCTGTCATGTGAAATAAAAAGTGGCAAATTTGACCTGATAATAATTTTATATTAATTGACTTTTGCTACATTCAAAAGTTCCGATTTAAGGCGTTTCATCATTACTTATGACTTTTTTTCAAATATTATATCCTGTTATAGCAAATATATGGTTGTGCAAGTAAAACAAAACAGACCTAACAGACATTTAACAGATAGAAATAAAATAAATAAAACGTATAATCTCCTCGTTTGTTGCATTATTATTATTCTGTTACTCTGACTACATGTGCTGAAGAGATTGGCAAACAATATTTCATAAAAGCCTTTAATACTTTAATAAGGAGTGAGGTAACACCAGTGACAAAAATACGGTGCAAACCATCTTTAAACAAATTCACAAAAAAAGTTTTAAAAAATGATTAAACTGTCATTTATGTGTATTTGTACAGCTACTAAGTTATGCAATAACAATGTCTAAGTTTAAATGTTAGAAAAAGAAATACATTTTAAGACGTCTTGCCGCTCTAAAAGTGGACGTTTCTGTAGAATGACCCTTTTAAATGCTTTGGGAACATTTTTAAAAGTGTTTACAGTGCTTTAAAAATTAGATGCTAGATGCTAATTGCTTTTAGATTGCTATTAGGATGTTTTAGAAAACCATGAGAACACATTTAGAGCAGTTAGAATGCTTTTACAAGATCTTTACAACTACTGTAGAAGAACGCTATTAAACGCTTTGGGAACATTATTAAAAGCTTTTAACATGAGAAGCCTAGAAGTGGTTGTAGGGCGCATGCTGGTGGGTTTGAGATAAATAAATAGGTATCACTTGCGACCCAACATCCCACCCCACCCTAATACCCCACCCCACCCTAGGTGCAGGAGGAGCGGCAGAAGGTGCAGGAGGAGCAACAGAAGGTGCCGGAGAAGCTGCAGAAGCTGCAAGAGGAGCAACAGAAGGTGCAGGAGGAGCTGCAGAAGGTGCAGGAGGAGCTACAGGAAGTGCAAGAGGAGCTACAGAAGGTGGAGGAGGAGCTGCAGGAGGAGCGACAGAAGGTGCAGGAGGAGTGACAGGTGTGCAGCAGGAGCTGCAGTAGGTGCAGGAGAAGCTGCAGAAGGTGCAGGAGCAACAGAAGGTACAGGAGGAGCTGTAGAAGGTGCAGGAGGAGCTGCAGAAGGTGCAAGAGGAGCTACAGAAGGTGCAGGAGGACCTGCAGAAGATGCAAGAGGAGCGACAGAAGGTGCAGGAGGAGCTGCAGAAGCTGCATGAGGAGCGACAGAAGGTGCAGGAGGAGCTGCAGGAGGAGCTACAGGAGGAACTACAGGAGGGGCAGGAGGAGTTGCAAAAGCTGCAGGAGGAGCTGCAGGAGGAGCTACATGAGGTGCAGGAGGAGCTGCAGAAGGTGCAGGAGGAGTTACAGGAAGTGCAGGAGGAGGTACAGGAGGAGCTACAGGAGGTGCAGAGGGGGCTGCAGAAGGTGCAGGAGGAGCTACATGAGGTGCAGGAGGAGCTGCAGAAGTTGCAGGAGGAGCTACAGGAGGTGCAGGAGGAGCTGCATGAGGAGGTGCAGGAGGAGCTGCAGAAGGTGCAGAAGGTGCAGGAGCAGCTGCAGAAGGTGCAGGAGGAGCGACAGAAGGTGCAGGAGGAGCTACAGAAGGTGCAGGAGGAGCTGCAGGAGGAGCTACAGGAGGTGCAGGAGGGCCCCAGTCTGCGCTGCTTTCTTCTCTCTCCGCTCAGACCTGGAGGAGCTGCTGCCGCTGGGAGGCTTTAGCACACGCAGCGCGTGCACACGCGTCGCACGGTGCAGGCTGCACGCGGCTTCAGCGAACACATGGCGCGCGCGTTTTTTTTCCGTGCTCCTTATTAATTTAGTCTTCATGTCGGCGAGCGCGAGTCGCTGAGTGTCGTCTGTGCGCGCGGGTCGTGGATGATGCATGGCCGGTTGGTGCTGCGGTCCGAAGTGGAGCTCGTGATCCATGCCCCGCCGCCCGCGCAGACATGTCCCCAGCATCGGCCGCCGCGGCCACGGCCACGGCCACGGTCTGCGCGAGCGCAACCCCGGGAGACGAAGCGGAGAGCCCCCGCGAGGAGGTGAGAGAGACTTAGAGAGGCGAGGGCGAAGTCAGCTTCTTATTCGCAATTGCTCGTTCCACCTTAAATGGCTTGGTTCCACCTTAAGAAGCTGACTTCAGCTTCGTGACTTATAGAAACATGCAGTGCACTGCCTTCCATGTTTAGAGCCGCGCTTTCTGCTCCTGCACGCGTTCACGTTTTCGCGCAGGTTTGTTTCTGCAGCGTGGCGTTTACGTGTTCGCACGCCTTCGTGTTCCTGTAGGTCTTTTTTTGCGTGCGTGTGCTTCGTGGAGCGGCTCATTGCTGACGTGCTGACAGAAGCACAGAGTCTCGAGTCTCTTTATGTTTGAGCAAAGCACAGGTGACCGATTTCGTGTGTGCGCCGAAATGAAACCCCGTCTGCGGTGCGTGTCGCCTCTCTCTTACACAGCAGACGGAGCAGAGCGGGTTCAGAGCCTGTGGCGAGCCCGTCTGGTGTACAGTAGACTGCCCACTAGGCTTTATAGGTAAACAGTAAGCCACAGTTAGGACTGTACTGGTTTGTACCTATTCAGCTAGTTACCTCATTTGTGTTCAATCAACCAGTTTATAGGTAACAGTGTGGCACACAGGGCTGCTTGATTATAATCATAATCATGGCTATTTGGGGGGGTCGTGGACTGGAGGTTAGGAAACTGGCCCTGTGACTCCGCTCAGGTTGCCGGTTCAACCCCCAGGGCCCTGAGGTGTCCTTGAGCAAGACGCCTAACCCCCAACTGCTCCCCGGGCGCCGTGGATAGGGCTGCCCACCGCTCCGGGCAAGTGTGTGTGTGTGTGTGTGTGCGTATTCACTAGTGTGTATGTGGTGTTTCACTGCACGGATGGCTTAAATGCGGAGGTGGGATTAATAAATTATCACAACTTATTTTGGTCAATATTTAGAATTATTTAACAGGATTACTCCTTGATCTTGGAAAATGCATTTTTAGAACTTTATGCATAAAATATGTACATATATACACTCAGAAAAAAGGTACCACACTGTCACTGGGGCAGTACCCCTCTTGTCACTGGGGCGGGACCCTCAAGGGTACATCCCAGTACCTTTCGTCAGGGAACATAACTGAACCATAATTCACTGAAATGACATTTTCTAAGTTGTACTGACTCCACACACCCCATCTGGTCTCCAGGCTTTTCTTTTGTTGTTCTGTTTAAAACATTAGCTTATGTGCTTTTCACTGGGGGGAAAACGCACTTGAGGTGTGCAGATGGACCTTAAAACCGCTGTCGTACCTTTGAGGAAACATTTACATTGTTTGTACCTTGATGAATGAAAAATGTGCCTGTACAGAATTTCTAACAGGATATATCAAAAGACGCCTGGGTTTGATTCCCTGGCTGGGTAACCAGGGTCCTCTCTGTGCGGAGTCTGCATGTTCTCCCCGTGTCCGTGTGGGTTTCCTCCCACAGTCCGAAGACGTGCAGTCAGGGTAATTGGAGATGCTAAATTTCCCCTAGGTGTGATATGTGAATTAATATGTCTGTGTGTTAGTATTGTGATGGTCTGGCGAGCTGTTCAGGGTGTTTCCTGCCTTCCGCCCGATGACCCCTGGGATCTCCAGCACCTGAAAACTACTAAACATATAGAAAAAAATAACAAACAAAAAATAAATAACAAAAATAAAATTTGGACCCTCAGGGAGGGACGTACAGGATCAGAAACTACATAAGCATGTCCGTTAGAGATTCCACCTTCTGCGTAATTAAATTGTTACAGTGCTGAAGCTGAATTTTCAAAATTTTCTTAACTCTCCCTTTAATGCAAACAGCCGGCTTCTCCAAACAGCGCACGCTGCCTAGTGAAAAAAGCTTGCAGGCATAGACACGAGGTTTAATTGTTGGCCCAAGAATTATAATGGGCTAAAAGGGTGATATAAGCCGCATTGACTGTGGTGTAATTGTCGGTGCCAGACATTGTGGTTCCAGCATCTCGGAAACAGGAACAGCTTCCCCCGAGACGTTCGCACGCTACAGTCTCCAGAGCTCACAGAGAGCTGTGTGATAAACAAAAAACAGTCGGTGAGCAGTTCTGTGGGTGAGGACACCTTGTTACATGGCTCATATCACACACTGTCTCATTTCGCTTTCTCACATTCCTCATATTTCATCTCACATTTCTGTTATAGATCAGAGGAGGATGGGGTCCCCTTTGGTCTTGGTTCTGCTCCAGGTTGCCTTTAGGGAGGTTTTCTTGCCACTGTTGCCCTCGGTGATGCTCATTCGGAAATTGGACCCGACTTTATGTTAAGATGCTCTGTGACAAAGCTCTTTACTGAAAGTGCTAAATCAAAAAACGTGAAAATAAACTGATTTTACGTACCAAAAACAGTCACGGCTCATTTGCATGAGCCAATTTTTCAGCCTCTCTTTATCACTTAGAATTAAGCAGGCTGTTTGTGTTACTGTGCTTTAAATACTGATATATGTAAATTACCCTTCATCTGATTGGCTGCCCTGTGTTGTGATTCATTCAAAAAGCAGTGTTGGCTGAAACTCCTCATAGGTTAATTGTGAGGGGCGGGGCTTTGTCGCTGTAGGCTAAATAGGTGGATATATGTAAACATGACATCACAAAAGCAATGTAATTGAATTGATTGGGCTTTTGAAGTTCAGTTTATTTGGATTCATGTATGGACGGAGGAGCAAACAGTGTGCTTTAAAACAATCATCAGACTCTCATTTCAGAAAGGTGGGGAAGATTCAGTTTTCCATGATATGGACCCTTTAATGAGACAGGTTAGAGGACATGCTAACAAAAAGGCCATACATTCGCAACAGTGGTGAGCAGAAGGGCGTCTTTCGGTACGCAGTGCATTGAACAATGAAGTAGATACAGCAGTAGAAGACTGTGGTGAGGCTACACTCTTAAAAAAAAGATGGTCTGGGTTTCATTAGTAAAGGGAATGGTTTTCTTCAGGACCTTGAGCTCCATATAGCACCATTTCTGCTTAAATGGGTCTTTGCATGATGAAATTGTTCTTCAAATTGTTGGAGAATGCCTTCTGTATAGCACCAATAAGGGTTCTTCTATTGTTACAAGCTTAACAATAGCAGAACCCTTTATTTATGATATATAGAGCCATTTTTAAAAAGGTTCCATATAGAACATATATAAATATATAGAATATTACATTGTCCCTCAAGCAGAGTTCATGCATGGAATGGTTCTATATAGACCTCATGGTTCTAAATGGAACCATTCCCTATACTAAAGCACCTTTTGAAGAACCATCTGTTTTTTTGATAGTACATCATGCGCAGGTAATCATGCAACCATGAAAAGCTAGATAGATGGGAAAATGTCGCGCGGTCTGAAAGCTGATTTCTGCTGCCACGGGCAGATGGTAGATCACAGTTTGGCGTACACAACACAAATCCATGGATTCATGGGGGGCAGGGGACGTTCGCTAGCCAGTCACTGTATAAGGCTGAGATATATCCTCCACTTTATTCTTGGTATGAATTTGATATCCTACCTATTAGACATGCAATTGCCTACTGTGTCTGCCTGTATCACAACCAGCATGATCAAAGAAATAAACTTGACTTGCTTCTCTTTATAGTTGATCGATAACTAAAAGGCTTCCATATAGAACCACAAAAGGGTCTTTGACTTGAAACAGTAGTGGAACTCTTTCTGGTACTATATAGAACCATTTTTCAAAAGATTGTTAAAGAAGCTGTAGAACCACTTAACCATGCCACGAACAGTTCAAGCGTTCAGGTTCTTTAAGCTGTCGTATGTACACGTTGCTTTTACTACAGAACCCTTAAAGAACCCCCCCCCCTTTTTTTTTTAAAGAGGCGTGGAGCTCCAGTGAGTGTCAGCAATGAAAGGAAAGAAAGAAGCGGCATAAAGTGATAATTGCTTTCTTTAGATCAAAGACGATTCAGAGAGGTTACCATGACAACCGAGGAGGGTTGGGGGTTGATGCTTGGCCCCACCCCACCCCTAAGATACATTCTGTGGCGCTTGGTGTGGGGAAGGCTTTCTTGCCATACGTGAGGCCGCTGAAAAACAATGAACGCTTTCATCATAAATGATTCAGAGGCAGATCCAGTTTTTTTTTAAAGCTGATGTTTTAATACTCAGGACTGTATAACCAGTGGTCGAGTTCTGGGTGTTCAAACTTCAGATTTTGGATGGAATCACTTTCATTAGCTCTGCCGTGGTCAGTCAGCACTGAGGTCAGTCACGTCCCTTTTCAGGATCTTTTGTGGATTCCGACTCTAATGTATCTTCCGTCCTCAGGAACACTGTGGGACATGAGCTACTCAGAGCTGCTCACTGTATTTAACACTCGATGATTTACCGGTGTCTCTCAACCTGGTAGCTCTTTAATCAGCATTTGATCTCCTCTAACGAAACCCTACAGTGATCACCAACAACATTTATAGTATCAGACACAGTAATAACACTCATCACTGTAAGTTAGGAACACTGCCGGCAGTCACTACAATTGGGAATTTTTTTGTTAGGCTGTTCACAGTGTCTTATAAATGTGTCCTGTATCCAACATTAGTCTAAACAGATCACACTCCTAAACTGACCCTCAATGGGCCAAAGAAATGCTTCATGTCGTGAGTTCATCCAGAGGTAAAGTGGAATGAACAGTAACAGGTTTCATCTTCTCCAGCATCGCAGGAGCTAATAGGACGTTCAGATGGCTGACAGCTGGAGCTCGCTGTGAAAATGGCATGTTATTCTGCCACAGACACGTCTTTCGTTCGCATGCCTGGTTTCTTTAAACTTTGCTTTCAGATGTTCGACTTTTCTTTGACACTAGTCTCGTTCTCCTGCGGCCGCAGGTGGCCAAAAATCAATTCAAAATCTCTTCGAACACGGAACGGTTCGGATTAGTGTCTTCTAATTTTATTTTTACTAGAGACGCACCAATACCATTTCTCCCCTTCAGATACCAATACCAGATACAATACAGAGTACCAGTACTAATGCTAAGCCTAACCTAACTGGCCTGATATTTATACAGTTGCATTTAAAAAAAATAATTTTGGTAAAATCTGTGTTCTGTGTCACACTCAGCTTGGCTAGATGGCATTTACTTATTAGATGCTTAAGAAAACTTTTGTTTATTTACTGCATATATTTACTACTTACTACTATGTATAATTAGTAATAAGAACCATGTTTAACAATGTAAATAAATGTAAAATATCTTTATTGTGTAAAACAGTTCAAAACAGGCTAAACCTGTGGTGTTTACACTTCAGCACGCAGCAGCTTCTCTGGCTTAAAACCTGATCTGAATTTTTCCCACATCCAAATTTCTCGAGTCATTTGTCTCCTACTTGTGTCTTGTTCATTCACGCTCGACTATGAGCATCAGTTCAGTTAACATCAACATCACTCCCTCTGTCAGTATCAGTGAGTTAACGCATAGGCCCAGCTTGCGGGCTGCTACACTAAATGCTAAATCAAGGCTAAATGCTGTCATGATGCAGAGAGTCCAGTGGTTCCTTCAGCTCTCTCAGTATTTTAGACCATAAGTGACCACGACATACGAGTGATTAGGTAAGCGGCTCCGTTACCGTGTTCTTAGAACGGAAACCTGCTGTTGCAGATTATGGCATGAGCAATTTTACTGCCGCTTGTTGTCCCACCCCGCTGACATGTTCTGAAGTTCTGTCTACTGGTGCACATGCATGAGAACTTGTAGAGAGGAGAAATACCACTCTGGTTTCCTCAAACACTAGAGGGCGCTACCGAGTGAGTCCGAAATGAACGGGTTGATATGGAGCATTTGAGCAAAATCATAGTTTATACATGTGTAAACATTTTAATGCAAAAGAATAGTCTTTTCCTGAACAGTGACTAATATAAAACGTTTTAACAGCCCTGTTATATTTTAAGAGCTTTTAAACCCGAGTTATAGGAGTTTAAAACTGCGCTCCATGCATGTCCATGACGTCAGTGAGCGCCAACAGCCAATGAGCTGCTCCGCTCGCCAATCAGTCATTATGCTCTAGCAGGAATGCCCGCCCTCTGCTGCCCAAAGTCCGTTTGCTGTAGAAAAAAGTAAATATATAGTTGAGTTTTCTTAGTTTTTAGTGAAATACATCCTTCTTCTTTCTAAAATTAAAGAAGCGTTCTGGGCGACTGATTAGACACTAGCTTTCCATTTTTAGCCGTTGAGCTCCATTTACTTCCATTCATTGAGGACTCACTCGTGGGCGCCCTCTGCTGACTAGCTGCCCTGTTTTTGATGTAACGGGAGGAATAGTTACCGGCTCTGGTGCTCTGCAAAACGGCCTGTAATGAGGAGCAGTATCAGCTAGAGTCTCAGTACTCAGGAGAGTGAGACCTCTGCTGGCGTGGAGGGGAACTGACAGTTTCACTGACACCAAGCACAAATCAGATGCATTGTTGCTAAAATCTTAAATCCTTGTGAGAAATCGCTTGTGTGCTTATTTTTATTTAATCCTTGTGTCTGTGCAGTGAGTATGTGAATAAAAAAGCATTTGGTACTGTATATTTATATCTATATAAACCAAAAACAGCGCACTGTTTTACAGCGGTGAAGATAAAGCGTGTAATAGGCTGCTGAATGCTCACTTCCTATTGGTAATCCCCATGTTGCTTTGCTCCCTGTTTGCATGAAGTTAAACTCCCCTCAACTTTGCTGCGTCGCTGACTTGGCCCACTTAATGTCATCAATGTTTATGCTGCCGGGGCGGCATGGTGGCGTGGTGGGTAGCGCTGTCGCATCACAGCGAGGAGGGTCTGGGTTCGATTCCCCGGCCGGGGTCCTCTCTGTGTGGAGTTTGCATGTTCTCCCAGTGTCTGTGTGGGTTTCCTCCCACAGTCAGGCCAGTTGGACATGCAAGGTGTGAGTGACTGACTGTCTGTGTCTGTCTGTCTGCCCTGCAATGGACTGGCGATCTGTCCAGGGTATATCCTGCCTTCTGCCCGATGACCGCTGGGATACCCTAATATAGGCCTTTTATTCGTAGGAGGAAAAGCAAAATGAAAAGGCCGCTAATAGCGAAAAAACAGCTCTTTACAACAGTACAAACTAATGATTCAAGATGGAAAAACATTGCTTGGTCTGATGAACACTGATTTCTGCTGCCACAGGTGGATGGTATGTCAGGTCCAGCAAAAACCATCTGCCCAAAGTTTGTTTAAACCACCAGAAGCTGAAACGCTATGATTTGTTCTTGCGGCTGCATTTTCAAACTAGCCCTGTTTGGCGGGAGAATCGCGAACCTGGCAACACACTGTATCAGTGAAAGTGTGGTTTTACATAAGCATCTCTTCTGTAGGCGCTCAGTCAAGAGCGTGTTCATTTAACATGAAGATCTCATGCAGTGTGTAAATCTCACTTATGGATGGGATGAAAATATCGATAATAGAGATCTTAAGTGATCACATTAATCTAAAGGGGGGGTGGAAAGGGAGGAATATTGCTCTGCGGCCCTTTATGACCCTTTTAAAAGATACTTCCAACTCGGTAATGCACCATGACATAGTGCACGCATCATCTCTAGCTGGTCCCTCAAGCATGACAGCAACTTCAGTTTACTTCAGCACACATCTAGCGCAGTCTCCAGACCTCAAGTGGAGCCCCTTGAGAAGAAGTGAAATGGGAGGTTTTTTAGTATAAATTTGTGATGCCATCACGACAGCAAGTGCCTGTCCTTAAATACCAGGCACTATGATTCCTTCTTGTTCAAGTAAACAGTTTTTTTCAGTATTTGCATGTGGTTTTAGTTCCAGTCCAGCCTTTTACAGCTCATCTTGCTCGCTGAATTGTATTGTGTTTGTTTCTGACACAGTCCTTATGGTAAAGTCTGTCCAGTCTGTGACCATCTTGGCAACATCACCAGGCAGTTATTTCCAGTCGTACAAGATAAGATCTCTTTGAATAGGGTGAGACATAAAAACTTGATACTGAAGGTCAAAATATTGTTTTAAAAATGTAAAATCACTGGTAAAATCTGGCAACTACTTCGTAATATAAATGAAAAGAATTCTCCATCCATGTCCTTCGTCCAAGAACCTCAATGCCAGCGCAGTCACAACCAACAGCCTTTCTTCTCTTCTGTAGTTCTTACATTATTACGGCACTATGTTTGATGACAGGACTGTCTTCTAGTGGATATATTGCTTACCATCCATGGCAATTTAAGCTAGACGTACACCGCGGTTTCAGCCCGTTTTTAAGTCCGATTTGGTTGGAGCCGATTGAGTTTCATGAGTCAAATTTTGTCGTTCGCTGTGTAGCGTGAGAAGGGAAACAATGCCCGATTAACTGCCCAGACGAGCTTCGATTGAGCAGTTAGAGGATCGGATGGATTTCCGACATGTCAGAAGTTTTGGTCGCTTGACTCATAAACCAGTTGCTCAAAGTCTCACCCAAAACCACACACAATCACAACCACCACTCCTGCACGAAGTCCACATTTGCGGTACCAGCGTCATATATAGAGCTGCACCTGTTCTTCGGCTTCAGTGGACAGTGTGGGACAAGTTGGCAAAGCTGTTGTAGCGGTTTGTCAATGGCCGAATGGGGCTTCTACACCTAAACAGCTCACTGCCTGTCCAGTATGGCACTGTGTACACATGGCTGAATCTCAGAGGGCTATTTATTAGACATGTGATGCACTTTCTGGGTGCAGGAGCAACTATTTTAATATGTGGGGCACTATGTAGGGAGCAGGGAGTCAGACGGTTACATCATTTGAAATGGACATGTTTTTGTTTTTTCGTACTTAAAGGGAGCCTTTAGGCTAACAAGATATCTTTGTCCACTTCCTAAAAACCAAATTGGACGACTTCAATCAGTCAACCTTTATTTTCACTCGGAGGTGCATTGAGGGCATTGACCCTCGTTTACAATGCAGCCGAGTAAATTGCAGATTGAAAACGTTGAAATACAATTCATCCAAATAAAACAACTGATAATCAGCAAGACCAGATGTATAAAAAAGTAAAAAAAAAAAAATAGCTCAAATAGAAAAGAGGCATAAAATATCAATAAAATATATCATAAAAACATTAAAATTAAGTAACCAGCTCAGATAATAAGCAATACGAAAACTAAAAAATCGGATTATTTACTAGAATAGAATAGTAAAACAATTAACATCAAAAACAGTTGCAATAAAGTAGTGAGATGATGATGATGATGATAATAATAATAATAATAATAATAATAATGATAATAAAAAGCAGAAAGGAAAACTCAACTAAAACAGTCACAGGCTAAGTTTTACATCAGTGAGCGAGTTTTAGAGACTTTTGTAGTGAATTCCTGCTCACTGGTACTTTGCAGCTAAAAGCAGGGAGGAGGAGAAGGATCTAGATAGCAGAAGGTGATCGAGGGAGGTGATTGCAGGCCTGCTGCTTTTTTATTTGAAAGGTGACACACATCTCTACCATAACATAACATTATTGTGTTTTTGCACTGTATGTATGTTGTATTATCTGCAGTCATCCATCCAAGTGTTTTCGAGCAACCTGAGAAAGATGTTCAATTCTTCTCCTACTCCTAAACATCTAATTAATGTTTCTGTCATTTTTAATATCCATATGCAAAGAATTCCCGCTGGATCAAAGGGGGTCCTACTCAGTAAGCCCATGCAGTCTAATAGCATTTCCAGATAATGAAGCGCTCAGCAGACGGGGGAAGATTAGGTCTGTGTCAGGTCATCATTTAGTCAGGGATGAACAAAGAGCGGCTCTGTTCCCTACGCGGTGATGATGCAGCAGTTACGCTGTGCCAGCCGACTTAAATCCTATCAGGAAAGTCATTGTGCCGTCACTCCTTTAACCACGGAACCTCTCTGGTTATTACATAAGGGCCATTCTTCAAAAGACTATTTAGGCTGAACGTGGAGCTGTGGGACATGAGCTGAGCGCTAGACGAACAGAGGCGTACCACAGAACACTACTGAGAACCCTACCTTTTCAGGTAAAGTGAGAGTTTAGCAAAATTCACTCCCTTACTCAAGAAGTAGTCAGTCAGCCTAGACTGGAGGTGTTTAAGCTGTACTTTGTCCAAAGTCAACAAAATCTAGGATGCTCACATTATCAGAAAAAATCAGTAGAAGTCAATAGTCACCCAAATCTTTTCTGTAAATACATCAGCAAAACGTTTCTCAACCCACACAAAGTCTTAAATTAGTGCAGGATGATTGTTCACTGTGGTTTAGGAATGTTTATGATATGACTATAAAAATTATAACACAACTTGTAGCCGAATGCTGCAGGCAGCCACTTTAAACAGGAGTTGGGCCAAATTCTGACTCCCTTCACGCTCACATACCTCACGCAGGCAAGTAGACGGTTGATTACCTTCACAATTTGTTTAGAAACATATATCTTCAGTTCAAAATGTAGCAATAATTTATGAACAGAAAAAAAAACCGCCTCTCTGTCCTGAGTGTTCAGCCACACGGTGACGTTTTGCTCTGTTTTACAGGCCACAGTAAGTCATACTGTGCTGTAAAACACATTGACAAGTCTGTGCAACCTTAATGAAGACGTGCATGTGGTTCCAGCGAGCTGATAGAAGTGCTGTGGTTGTATTTATGGAAAAGATTTGGGTGGCAGCTGAGCTCTGGTGCTTGCTAGCAACATTAGATTTAGACATCAAACATTTAGACATCAAACTTGTCTCGGATGGGATGGGAACTTGTGTGGGTAAGCTGGTAAGGTGTGGACATTTGATTTTTCACCCCAACCTGTTCTTTAACACTTGCTGCCCATAGAAACTCCTGTGGAGTAATGTATAGGTATAACAGTCGTCACCTCTGTCTGAAGGACTGAATATGTTTTTCTGCTCAGTTAAGAAAATGCCATATTGTGCTTCATTAAAACAGAATGAGTAACAGTAATAGGAGCTCAGACGAGGCCTTTGGGCTCATATCACAGAGCCGACAAACTCCAGCATGCTAAAATAATCTGCAGGAAAGTGGGACGCCGCTCTCCAGCAGCCCCCTCTCCAGCAGCCTTATCAGAACCAGCAGCAGCTCGCTAACCAGAAAGGATTCCCGCCACATTACAGCCTGAAAAGCCCTGCAGAAACCGCACAGGCCCATCAGCGCAGCCGCGGGTGAGAGGGGAATATCGCTCAGGTTTTGTCTGACGGATTAGCTGCTTTACGGTGCAATCCGGATTTGCCCAAAACTGAGCCGCTGCAGTCACTTCTGGTTTTGCCAGGAAAATAATACAGCTAATCTCCCAGGGACTCGACTGGATGGTAAAACACACCTCCTTCCTGGGATGTTTGCAGTGGTGGACAGTAACTGAGTAACTGAGTAAATGTAATGAGTTTCTGTACTTTAGTATTTTTGGTGTATCTGTACTGAAGTTTCTCCGTTCTGGGCGACTTTTTCCTTTCACTCCACTACATTTCAGAGTCTAATATCCGACTTTTTCCTCCTACATTTTGAGAAATCTGTCGTTCCTTTTGGTTTCTGTGTGTATAAAAACGTAACATGTCAAAACGAAAGAAGCGCAAAGCCAGAGCACCAATCAGGGCCCAGCGGTCACTTTGTTTAGAGCTGGTTTTGACCTGTTGGTCATACCGACCCAGTGCAGCACGCGGTTCAACGTCAGCGCAGCAGCGTAAAACTTTGGGAGAGTCTGTTCAACATAAATGATGAACTAACCTAACTTTGTGTAAATAGAGCTCAATATAGAAATATGTCCACATATGCAGTCGAGACTGACGCGGCTTTTTTCTGAATTTCTACAAACACCATTTCATTTTATAGTAAATGAGTTTGGGCTGGTTTATGTTTATGAACAGACGCCTACAGATCAACAGGAGCTCATCTGTGATCCTGAGTTTAAAGCCAGTTTTTATTCAACTTAAACTTGGAACTAAGTTGTAAATAAATCTGAAACTGAAACTTTGCTTGTGTGTAAAAAGTGATTTCAGAGCCACTCGGTTCTCCCTGATGGAAACTGTTTACCTTCAGTGTTTTGTGCTTCTGATCATTTTAATAGACGTCAGCGTCACTAATTAATGACGTTCTATTAAAAGACTGGTTTACCAAGAGAGACGCTGGAGGACTTTCACCTGAAATGTGTTCATGAAGCCAGTCTGGTTATAAAAATGATAACAGGACCAGATCAGAGCCAGAATTACTCTTTTAGTACTTTTACTTTATACTTAAGTACATTTGAGGGTAAATACTTTAGTACTTTTACTCAGGTTGAGGTCTAGAGTAAGGACTTCTACTTTAACTGGAGTGATATTTTACCTTGGGGGCCTCTACTTTAACTCAAGTACATGATTTGTGTACTTCGTCCACCTCTGGATGTTTTGATGCGTTTCCTGTGATCGTTATTTGACTACTGAGCAACTTTAAAGAGGAGAAGCACTTTGGTGATCTTCTTCTCTGTTGGGGCTTCGCGAAGAAAAGATTCAACACGTCAGAAACAATTATACTAGTAGACTTATGGCAATTACATGCATGAATGCTTTCACTAACAGCAAGGAGATCACAGCAGCCATAAAGTGCAGTTTCTGCCCGTTTTGGAGGTCTCTCGGTTGAACTATGCATACAATGCATGCTTTGCAAAACCAGAGGAGAACTACATTTTCATCTTTGCAGTTGAACAATAAGTTAAGATTTCTAAAAGTATAAAAGTTTTTTTTTTGTGTTTAAATGCTGTTTTGTTTATTGTGTCAGTTGCACAGGACTGTTTGTTGTAGTGTCCTGTTACAGGCTGGTGCTGGCACTGAGAGACTCTGGAGGCTGGCTAGACAGAGGGCCACATGCAGCGTCTCATGGTAGCACATGCTCCCAACTGAGGGACTTATTGTGTTGTTTTATGCTATTCGCTATGGTTATTGTTATGTGTAAGTGTTTTATGTGTAATTGTCCGTTTTGGGTACAATTGCCCCCCCATTGCTTGCTAGCAGCTTAATGCAGCATTTCACACAGAGAGCCAGCAGTGTCCTAGTCAATTTGATGTAATTTGCCTGTGCAAAAGTTTTGGCACAGTGTATGTTCTAAAGGTGCACTGTGCAATTCTGAAGAACGATTGTTGTGATTTAAGATTAAGACCCCTATTCATCCCACAACAGGGAAATTCCACCTCCGCATTTAACCCATCCGTGAAGTGAAACACCACATACACACTAGTGAGCGCACACACACACACACACACACACACACACACACACACACACACTGGGGCAGTGAGCACACTTGCCCGGAGCAATGGGCAGCCTAATCCGCAGCACCCGGGGAGCAGTTGGGGGTTAGGCGTCTTGCTCAAGGACACCTCAGTCATGTGCTGTCGGCTCTGGGGATCGAACCAGCGACCTTCTGGTCACAAGGCTGGTTCCCTAACCTCCAGCCCATGACTGCCCAAGTTTGAACATGCCTTTTTAGATCTTTGTGGCCATTAAACCCTCCACACACCTTGTATACACAAATACCGTGGTATAACGTTAGTGATCAACCACACAACGAGCAATGTAGACCGGTAATGTTAGCTCGGTGTGGGTTAGCAAACTCGCTACAGTTTCTACTGTGAAGCTGACCAGTTGCTATCATGAACATTCACAAAACAAGACAAAGCAATACTGACCTATTCTGTTAAAGAGCAAAAATGAGTTAGTGTTACCCACCTGTCCAGCAGGAGCAACCTCCTCATCGGTTTTCAGGCATTTCTGCTCTCAGTGAAGCTGAAGCTTCTCCTTTTGCCAGCTTCTTGTTTGAATTTTCCCATTGCGCCCTAAATTGTGCATGCATGCTGTGGCAGTCACTGTTTGGGGAGGGCAAAACAAAACGTGAGGTGGGCTGACGAGTTCACGAGGCAGGACTGACATGCATGTGCGGCCGGACTGGCTATGTAAACGAAAGAGAATTACGGGAGGATTACAGCACACACAGAGGGTGTGCGACTTTATTCTCCACTCAGGATGGCGTTACTCCACTTTGAAATATAAATATGAACTGAGCAAATAAAATAAAAACGTGCTCTAAAGTTGTGTTCCCTGTACGGGACTAAGAAAATAAACAAAACATGTAATTTGACCCGGGATATTCAAATGTATACGCATGACTGTATGTCCTCTGTGCTTTTCAGTTCCCTCTCACATGATTCTGTCTGTATTCCATACAGAGCAATAATGTGTTAACTACCTCCTCGTTTCGCTCTGATTACTTCAGCATAACATCTGCTCTTCTCATCAGCCTCAGAGTGAAAGCTGTGATCACACGCATGTAACGTGAGACAATGACTGCACTATATTTGCTCATTGCATATTTGCAGGGCAGACAGGATCAAGCCATTATCGTGCTTCTGTACCCTTCTTTCCTGGCAGGGTGGAGCTCAGGGGGGCTCATGTGACAAGGTGGGGAGGATAATTAAGGAAGCATCAATTATTTAAAGCATGCTGCTGTGTAAAGAGCACAACACAAGCCATGCCGTTTCACGCTCATGGAGCATCAGCCTAAAAGCACATCAGCGGAGAGCCACTGTCCATGCCTGCCTCGTATGTACCGTACTCTTATGCCTTAAAGGAAATAGGTTTAAAACCATTTTCAAGCCTTCTGCTGACGTTCTGCAGTGTAGATCCAGAGATATTGAATTTTTTATATTACAGAAACTATAAAATTTGATACCCCACGTTTCCTAGAGGTCATCTGCAGTGTTTCAGCTTAGTGGGGGTGCGTCAATATCAGCACTGCACTGCAATTAACGAAACCTGAGGCAGCCAATATGGTATTTTTGAAGAATTTGGAGGATTTTGTTTGTGTTTAATATTGTTATGCTTTATTGGTGACAGCGTCTGTACAACTCTGTGACTGGTCAACACCTCTGACTTTGACTTTGAATTTTATTTTAGACCAAAAGAGTTGTTAGAGTCTCACAAGCTTCAGTTCCTGTGCTAATAGATGCTGCATGTACTAAGTTCCACTGCAGTTCTATACAGAACATAGAACTTGAGTAGTCTGTTGACCTGCTACTGTTATGCTACTGAAGTTGTTTTTTGGAAAAGTGCTCTCACTCGCTCATTTATTGTACCCAAGTATAAATACTTTTATTTATTGTTGATTTAGGCTACTCTTAGGCTCTTTGGCTGCTGTGAATAACCAGAACACCAACACTATTAGGTGTAATGTGAACGACCAATACACTTTAAGCCAGAAAGATATATATATATATATATATATATAATTCAGACATTATACACATCAGATCAAGACTCAAGCTCATTCTTTCTGTGGACACTATGGACAGAAACATCACCAAATGGGAAAACCACAGCTAAGGAAGACTGTCTATTACTGTTAATAACTAATAACTGAGTCACAATTGCTGACAAATTCACTTCAGCTACGCTCATAAAAAATATTCTTTAAGGGTTCTTTAGCAATGGGAATGGTTCTATTTACCACCATGAGATCCATATAGAATCATTTGCATGCTTAAGTGCTTGTTTGTATGCTTGAATGGTTCTTTGCATGGTGAAATGGTTCTTCAGATTGATAGATCGCTTCTGTCATCTCCTCTGGGGACTTTGGTTAAATATTACATGGTTTTATGGTCGTTTTATAATCAAATCTTTCATATTCCGTCTCTACCCTGTCATATTCAAACACATACAGGCTGCTCCATCAGACTGCTGTGGCTTTTTTTGGCCACAGTTTGTGTTTGAAGGGAGTGTGTAAGTGAAGGGAAGTGTACAGATTGTACAGACTGTGGTGATTCTTGGGAGCTGAGCCTTGTTTGTGATTGAAGCGTGGCCAATGATGTCACCAGTGCGGTTTTCCCTGCTTTGTTCTCTGAAATGACTTTGACAGTAAAAAGTACGTATCTTCAAACCCCTAACATGATGCAGCATCTTCTGACACTAAAAAATAACCAAATAAGACTTGCCTTTAAGTGGAAATACTATATCTTACACACTTTGGGCCATTTCAGCCTGCTTTTATATCTGAAATGTACTTGTTTTTGGTATTTGCTGTTATCGCACAATTATTTTCCCAGTGGCCAGACATTCCGTCTGTTCTGCTAAAGCTAAGAGCTAGTTTTTGTCCTCCAACCCATGATCCCTCTGTCCTGGAACAGTGCCAGCTCAATGACTGGGCAACTGTGAGGAGCTTCTGCTGTTTCCTCAGCCTCACCGTGCCCTAGGGTGAGGCAAGATGGCAGCTGCCCCAGGATGTTTGGTTGGAATTTCTGCACAACCTCTGAATGTCTAGGCCCACAGGATTCCCAGGAAGCTTTTACTCTTCCATTTCAAACAAAGTACTGAAGCGAGAGCTTGTGTTCACATAATGACGTTTAGTTTAGGCTGGTCCAGGCAGCATTTTACAGGCTTTGATGTTACTCAAATTCTTATTCTCATTCTCAATACTACCTTCAAAAACATTTAAATGTTTACATTTTATACTTAACCATAATACATACAGACAGTGAGCTAATTTTGCATTTTGACACATCACAGTCTCCAGTAAATGATCATTTAATCAGCAATCATCAGCGGTGGTTGGTCAGTGTAGTGGGTAACACCACCTCTGCCTTCTACACTGTAGACTTGGGTTCAATCCCCTGTTTGGACACGCAGCCTACACTATACCGATAAGAGTCCTTGGGCAAGACTCCTAACACCACCCTCGCCTACCTGTGTAAAATGATCAAATTGTAAGTCGCTCTGGATAAGAGTGCCAGCCAAGTGCCGTAAACGTAAATGTTCACTGATTACCAAACAGTAAAATTCCACAGTCTCAAACTGTTTGTCAATACAAGTGCTTGAGCTTTTGCTAGTAGCTTTCCAGACCAGCTGTTTTATTTCAGGCCTAAATTAAACAAAAACGGTTTCGGAAAGTTATGTTGGGGTTGAAAAAATTTTGTGGCACTTGACTTGAAATGAAACTTTCTTTGAACATTTTTTCTCATTTTCATCAATTTCGCGTACAATCTGCAGCCTTTATTTTCTGTATTTAGGTAGTCCAGTAAAACAGTTCAGCACGGAAAAATTTGTGAGTGCTTGGATGCTGACAGAATGGTTTGTATTATACAAGCTGAAAGCAGTATGCCTGGAATATAGTGTTAAGTCACTTGTAAGAAATGCTTTGGCACCCACTGTAAACCCCAGACACTGATCATTAGCATTTTACATGTGGTAGGCCTGAGCCACTTCCTGCCGCTGACTTCATTCTAGCAGATTTGGTATTGAGTATAAAGTAACTGTTGTGCTCAGTAGGGGTGTAAAAATGCAAGCAACAACCTGAAGGCAGCAGTTCAAATACAGGAGTGGCCTTATAATTATTATAGATTATTATAGAGATTATAAAAATTATAATAATGTGAAATAAAATATCCTCCTTCTAGCAATTTTTGCCAAAGAACTCAGGCTATTTTAATTTCCACTACTGTCCCTCCAGTCACATTTGTGTGAATCGTCATGTCTGTCCCTCCTGCTCTGCATGTTGCCTACCTGAACCTGGACTGTCTTGACCCTGACTTTGGATTTGCCCATAATAAACCTCGCTTGTCAATTCAAAGAAAAACTTTGAAAAATCTTTTCAAAATTGATTGTGTGGATGGGGCCTTAAAGAAGAGACCAAAAAGGGTTGCATGGCCAAATAGCAAGAGATCTCAGTTCAAGCAATAAACCTCTCTCTCTTTTACAAACACTTTCCCAAATGTTTCAGAACTGCTACTTCCAACACAAGATTTCCAAAAGATTTGAAACTTTCATGATTGTCAGGCTCATTTTTATCATCCCTTCAGAAGTGTTAAAATATAATCAGATCAAAGTGAATTGTGGTCAGATCTGAGCTTTTATGATGCACTGCATTGTTTCCTAAATAGTTGTAAATTGAATCATTGTGAGTACAGAGATTCACACCCCTTGCATTCACAAATACTTCTTTTCTTTCCTCTTCCTTTTTTTCCCTGTCCAGCAGCGTCCCCAGAAGCAATCCCTGAGCAAAGCCCTGTGCCGTGAATCGCACTGGAAATGTCTTCTCCTCACCCTGCTCATGTACGGCTGTGTGGTGGCCATGACCTGGTGCTCGTTAACGAAGGTGACTCGTCTCACCTTCGACAGCGCTTTCAAAGGGAAGTCAATGATGTACCATGAAAGCCCTTGCTCCAATGGCTACATCTACATCCCTGTGGCCTTCCTGCTCATGCTCTATGTTGTCTACCTGGTGGAGTGCTGGCACTACTACATCCACAGTGAGCTGCAGTACAAGGTAGATCTTGAAAGCATAGCGGAACGGGTTCAGCGGATGCAGCAGGCCACCCCTTGCATCTGGTGGAAGGCCATTAGCTACCATTATGTACGCCGGACAAGGCAAGTGACCCGCTACCGGAATGGAGATGCCTACACAACCACACAGGTTTATCATGAGCGGGTCAACACGCATGTGGCGGAGGCTGAATTTGACTACGGGAACTGTGGGGTGAAGGACATCTCCAAGCAGCTGATGGGTCTGGAGGGATTCCCCATCACCAAACTTCGCTTCACAAAGTGCTTCAGCTTTGCCAATGTGGAGTCAGAGAACTCTTACCTGACGCAAAGGGCCAGGTTCTTCACAGAAAATGAAGGTCTGGACGATTACATGGAGGCACGTGAAGGGATGCACCTCAAAAATGTGGATTTCAGGGAGTACGTGATGGCCTTCTCTGACCCTGACCACTTGCCATGGTATGCGAGGCACTGCACATTCTGGATAGCAGCCGTAATGACACTTTCCTGGCCCTTGCGGGTTTTGATAGAATACCGTACAGCTTACCTTCACTACCATGTGGAGAAGCTGTTTGGCTTTGATTATGTCCCTGTCACACCTTTGGACGAGCGGCCGTATTGTCGGCATATCCCTCGAGTCAACACCATCGACAGCACGGAGCTGGAATGGCACATCCGTTCCAACCAGCAACTGGTGCCTAGCTATTCAGAAGCCGTGCTGATGGACCTTGCACAGCTTTCGGCCTGCAACACATATTCTTCCCGCAGAGTTAGCGGCTACCGGCAGAACTGCGAGCGCTGCCACAGGGCCATCAGCAGCTCGTCCATTTTCTCCCGCAGCGCCCTCAGCATCTGCAACAACAGCAGTAGCCCCCGCCTGCCCTTCAGCGGCAGCCGCTTCTCTCTGGGACGACTCTACGGCTCCAGGCGAAGCTGCCTGTGGAGGAGCCACAGTGGCAGTCTGAATGATCCGGGCTGCCCCACCGAAAGCACACGCTGCCTAGCAGGTCGTCCTGGCCAAGAAGAGGACAACCCACCCTCACCTCCAAACTACCAGGATGCTCTGTACTTCCCTGTTCTGATAGTGCACCGCAACGAAGGATGCCTCAACCATGACCACCGCTCACTGCATCGCAATGGCTCATGCGTGGAGACATCTTTATGACCCGTGCTTGAGGTTTGCAAAGCGTTGACGTTTGCTAGGAATTTCACTGACCTTCTGGTTGGGGACAAGAGCATGATCACATCTCTATGTGTTTGCTGGAATCTTGCGGACACAGGTATAACGGGTTCGTATTGAGGAATGTACCTTCAGGGACTGTGTTTGGGTCAGAATGAAAAGTCTTTCCCAGATGCGGATAATAATGAAACATTTACTCCCGTTAGACTTTAATAATGAATGGAAGGCACTATTTAGAGGAACTGGGACTTTTCTTTTGAACTTGCCTGTCTGGGTCAACAATATGACCATATTGCTGGATAATACTGACTTTTTCAACAAATACAGAGCAAATGCAGGTCCATCATATGCATAACAAAAATATAAGTAGCCAGTGTACGGTAATGTTTCTGTCATTGTAGAAATGCTACAGCATGAAGGAAAAAATTATTCTGCTTATTCCGTCCCCTGCAGGCAAACTCGTCTTTTTGGCTCACCTTGTTAGCTTTAGTCATGGTCCCCAGTAATATGAGAAAAGAATAAGATACAGGTCCTGAGTCTAGGAGATAACTGTCTTAACACTAACTTTACCTTTCATATGTTTTGGTAAATTGTACCAGTAAAAAGTCCGGGATAGGTCCTGTCCTGTGCCAGGGGAAACTCCAGAGTCAGTTCTGAAGTAAATGTGGCTATAGTGCTGAACATGTGAAACTCTACCCTCTGGAATTACTGTGTTTTGTAAAAGCTGAATTGCAAAAAACGGATCTTTCCTCTCTCCTGCGACCATGACAAGATGACATAAACGGACAGATTAGCTACGTAAGGCATTTTACCTCACGCCACTAACTTCTAATACATCTGACTTGTAAAGCAGAGAGAGAGAAGAAATGCAAAAAAATGCTGGACATGTGTAAATACTGCATCTCCAAAACAGTTTTTCTTCCTCTCCTATTTATAACGACGGAGTCATTGCTATGAATAATTTAGTGCAGGCAGACTAAAGGACATGAGAAGTTCAGACAGAATACATCATCTCAAGACATTCAAAGGTCTGGGATGCAGCTGATCGTAATTACTGTTAATAAATATACTTTTTAAATCTCTTGCATAGTTTTCAGCACAAGAATATTTGTTTTGATACAGCATGAAATCACTTAACTCCTTCTCCTCTTTCTTCTTCTTCTGTTCATTTTTACAGTAATTTAAGTGCCTAAAGTTAGTTTTTTTGTATCAGCACTTTGGTTAGGCTGTTTAGATGCTGCCCATTTTTCATGTGATTTAGGCAAACGTGATTCTTCCACTGCATCGGATCCATCATCATACAGGGCGCTAATTAGGCTCGGACTGAGGAAGGAAGGGAAAGATAAAACCCTAGATCTGCTGAAACGTAAAAAACCCTTCTGCTGAAATGCAGATTGTGTTGTAGCTAATACTAGACTGTGATACCAGAATATACAGAGCTTCAAACAGGAATATTACAGCACCGCTGCCCATTTTGGACACTTTAGAGAGTCGTATTATTCCATATCACAACTACTTGAATCGAAGATAGACAGCTTTGTTATAATTACACTGTGGGTGTTTTTCCACTGCAGAAAGTACCAGAACCTTTGGCACCAGTAAACTGGAACTGTGTTCTCCATTGGCCGTCGGTGCAGTACAGAGGGTTCCAGTTTTATTGTTGTTGGTACCAACAGGGCCGAATGGCTGACTCCGCTGTCTTTGCTAAGACTTACAGCTAATACGTTCTAACAGTTTGTTTTTACTTCTCCAGGTGAATATAAAGTCACCAAGTGCTGTTACCATCAATAGGTGCACCAGAAATCAAACTGGTGACTGGAATGTTGATGTGTTCACTGCTAATTTTAAAATTACGATAGATGATAAATGCGAACTATCCATTTGAACTAGCCTTCATCGAATGAGGTGTTTTTGACGTGCTTTGGGTTTGGTTAGACATTTATGTGAGTGTGAGCACAGAATAGCGCAGTACATTGTTTCCCAGCAATACATAAGCCAACCCTTATTAGCCCAACAATAACGGACGCAAAAGGTCATTAATTAGCCGAATGGGGTCTTTTAGAGTGGCATAAAATGACAAGACAATACAAAATGGTTCAAGCTGCTGTCAGGTAGGTGGACATCCTTTGTTTTCCATTTGGGTCACTTCTTCTTTTTTAACGTGCTGGTGAAGAGCACCCATCGTCCAGATCTTCTTTAGCAGGAGCTAAGAACTTCATGTTACTCACTTCAGCCCTGTGGCATTTTAGTTATTGCTTTCAAGAAGGGAGTTCTTGCATGTGGCTGTTGAATTTGTGATGTGGCTTTAGAATTTGATCGTTGGCTATTATTAGCCAGATCTTGATATCAGCGCTAGCTCTTCAGTATAACACAAGTGTGGCTGTGTTCATGAAAGCGTTCAATGAATCATCTGAGAATATGTTCTGCATTCTCCTGTTCTGTTTCTTATTGAACAGTGAGCACTTCTCATGCTACTTATTTAGCTGTCATCTTGTTGCTGTTGAAAGAAAACCTTCTCTATATGTCCCAAAGTATCCAGACTCTGACATAACGTACATGATCACCACCGAAAACATTGACAAATAGAATGGGATGCTCTGGAGCAGTTGCACATGAGCTTAAGGTCACCATGCTCAATGCCAAGTGTGGACTAGTGAGGTTTAAAGCCCCCCAGCACTGGGCTGTGGAGCAGTGGAACTGTGTTCTCTGGAGAGAACCTTTGGGATGAGTTGTAGTGATCCACAACTGATCATCCAACATCAGTACCTGACCTCACTAATGCTCAGACAAATCCTCGCAGCAATGCTCCAACAACTTGTCTAAATCCTGTTACTGTGGCAAAGAGGGACAAACTCCCTGTTAAGATGCTGGGGTCTACAAACATTCTGACATAGTGTATCATAGAAGCCTTTATTTGAGAAGGAAAAACGTTTTTAAATGTAAAAGTATGTTAATGTAACCTGATTTTATTCTAAGTGATTTTGGACCATTCAGGCCATCAGAATTCATGAAATCTCATGACAATGATCTGTTAGTGGACATGCCATCCTATCACACTTCTAACTCGTTGTTTTACGTTTTTCCGCATTAGCCGAGTCTAACCCAACATACACAGTTCATAAGTATCCCATCATGCATTGCTGATGGGGTAAAAAAAAAAAAAAAAAAACGGCGAGCGGGCTGAACTGTTGGGCTTCCTGTTAAACGTACAGCAGATAAGGGCTCAACGTAAAGCACAACCAGTCACTCCACACTCACTGTAGGAAGAACTACTGACTCTAATGCATGCTCAGCTATCACTCCATGTCTATATGTGCTAAATAGTGCTTTTTTAAGACGTATTGCATTGTAATATTTGTTATAAGTAGCTTCGAGATGAAGCTGTGTCCAGTGAAGAATATTCCTCCAATAAACTGACACTCAGGTTTCTGTGCTTACGTTTTGTGAACCACACTGTAAATACCAATGAAAATGCTCATGATAGTTAGTGCAGGAATGTAGAATCAATAGCAGAGAAATGAGTCAGAATTTCCTTATTAAAGTGATATTTTGGCCAAAAATGAAATGTGTATGACCCCTAGAAACCCCCCCCCCCCCCCCCCCCCCCCGCTCCACTACACGAATACTCAATCAGACAAGACATGTTTGGTTTCTGAAGTTTGTTTCTTTAGTTTTTGTATTGACAGGTAATGCAAGCTTATACCCCACCTATTAGCATGGTGTTAACTGCATGGTTAAATCAACTCACTTTTCTGAAAAGGTATCCTATTAGCGAGTAATACCATTTATACATTAACTGTTTCATAAAATTGAACAAAAACACCAACAAGGCCAATCAAATTGGAACTATATGGCCCTCCAAGTCTCTTCTAAATTACCTTACACGTTCTGCCGTGTCTCCTGAGCATAATGCTTGTGTGAAGTTATACCAAACCATTTGCTGAGAAAGAAAGTAGGCAAAATGCATTTGTCCATGCTGACATCCGCTGGAAAGTTCCCAGATGTTGGGATTCAGCTGATTAGCCACCTTGCCAATGCGAGAGACGACAGTGATTGGTGGCGTGAGTTGATGTTGCTTGTGAAACTTTGCAAAAATCAACAGAATCAAAATGACACTGCATTTTGCATCAGATTTCGAGGTTGAATTAATGTATTGACATTGCACAAAAAACATCATGCAATTCGCATCATGCAAATTGGTCAACATAAGCTTCCACTACCTTTTAGCTACATTTGTAATGGGGAGCGAGGATGCAGATGCGGATGCATATGCGGAGATAAGTGAGATTTATTATGGGCAAATCCAGGGTCATAGAGCCAACACAGATTGATAGAGGGGATTGATAGACATGACAAACCAGAATACAACATACAAAGCGTACAACCAGAACAGTACAAACACCACAGCAGATAACAAAGACCAGCCAACACAAGGGGCAAACACAGGGCTTAAATACAACAGGGCTGACGAGGGACAGGTGGAAACAATCGGGTCAGGAAACGAGGGGGCTGGACCAAAACAAACTCACATAGGCTAAACCAAAACATGAACACATGGACAGCACTGGGAGGGGCCAATCGTGACAACATCAGCCACATAATGACAGTGCACAACTTCAGGTACCAAACATGTTCTGGCTGATTGACCCCGTTTGTAGGAAGATTGTATAAATTAGATTTTTGGCTGAACCATTGCTTTAAGATTCAGAGTTAATTGTGTCCAAGAGTAGCTTCATTCCTAGATATGCCACACCAGTGATGCCATTTTTGGGAAGGAGGTTCTTGTTTAACGAAAAGCTCATGAAGCTGCTCATCATAAACTTTCCACAATGAGAATCAAGACGAGTTATTAGCTCAATCTGTCAAACTGACGTATTTAACGATTGTATATCCTTGACATAAATGTATCTTCGTTCCAAAAAGCACGTGAGGTCCTTTAACAGTCCTAGGAGGCTATCTAGGAAAAGCAAAATGTGGGGTTGAGTTGGATTTCCAACTGCAACCTGTTATGAACTTTTAACTGACCATCTCAGTGGTTTAAATGATTCTTATTTGGCGAACATTTAGTAATCTTTGTATCTAATTGTGATGTGCTAAAATGTGTGCACAGAAAAAAAGTTGTTTTTTGTGTTTTTTTTTTTATGTTCCATAACAACAAGCTATAAAATGTTCTCTTAATGGTTTGAATTAATGCATTAAACTGTTAAACAATGTACTACTGTTTGTGGCCACTGGTACACTGACTGTGATGCAGATGTGGATGATAATCACATAGTTAGAGTCATAATGAAACAGCTGTAGTAAACTGCAGGACATGAGAAAGTGCCAGAGTAGGCAGATATTACATTTATGGCATTTTGCTGACGCTCTTATCCAGAGTGACTTACAATTTCATCATTTTACACAGGTAGGCCAAGGTGGTGTTGGGAGTCTTGCCCAAGGACTCTTATTGGTATAGGGTAGGGCGTGGGGATTGAACCCCAACCACTACATTATCCCAACCACAGGATAACCAATGTTACTAAAGCCAAGCACATTATAATTATAACCAGTCAGAGTAAAATATGTTGGTTTACAATTTGTTGGTGGAACTGAGGCCTTCTGGAAACTTCCAAAAGCATTTCACTGCCTATTGCATATTTCCAGAATATGAGGAATACTAATAACTGCTAATGAGCAGCTACTGAACCCCTGCTGGTGGAGACTGTGTGGAACAGCATGTCTTCTGTTTAGAAATGTGCACAAAGCTAATTGACATACATGAATTCTGTAGACACAATGTTGCCTTTACAGAATGTGGCATATAATACATCTGAGGCCAAACGTGTATCGAAGTTGCAAAAAACTCAATAAAGCAGTATCTGTTCTGATTCAAATGAGCTTCATATGAAACATTCTTGTCTGAAATGTTCATTTTCATAGATTCATAGATTTGACACATCAGATGTGATAAACACTACTTTGTTTCACAGTGAGAGTGTTTACATGCACTTAATAATCCGATAACTGCAGAAAATCAGATTTTGTCAGTAATCCGATCAACGCGTTTACATGCAGTTGAGCAATCAGAGCTAATGGGGAAACTCCAGGTCTACAGGAGTCAGACAGTAATCAGATTTCCAACTTAATAAATCAAAGTATGTTTATTTAGTACATGTCAACACACGCAACTAAACATGAAAACATTTTCAGAACCATTTCAGCAAAACCTTTTTTGAAGGCGGTTTGATTCACGGTGCTTACATACCATCACAATATACGTATAGAATCCTGATGAATGTCCTTTTTTGAATTTACACTGTAAGAGTTCTGTACTGAAGAGCAAAACCTCCATATGAAAGAAAGAATTCACCACAAGCGATTTTTCAACATGCAAAATTCATTTCCTTAATTTCCAGTGAAAACAGCCATTAAGTACAAGTTCTTCATTTTTCAGGAGATATTTCTGAGGAGGATTAGATATAAGATAGTCCACTTGCATAAGGAGGAAGGACTGATTAAAAGCTACAGAGAAAATGGGGCTCCTAACAACCACCTGGAAGACCTGGTAGACACTAAAACTGCCCCCGTCAGATAAACAGCAATGAAAGCTTTCATCTCTGAGAGAGAGGAGAAAATCAAGCTGCTTCAGATCTGAAAACACACACAGGTGTTTCTGTCCATCCTTCCACTGTGAGAAGACCACTCAGCGCTGTGGGTCTGAAAGGATGTGTAGCTGTCAAGAAGACCTCATCGAGAAAAGGAGACGGACACACCAAACAAAGAAACTAAATGATGAACTGACCATCGCAGAGTCCAGACCTCATCATCACTGAATCAACCAACTTCTAAGACTGAACTTTGGAGGTGTGTCTGCAGATTCTTTGAGAAACTGAAAGTGAGTCTCCTAAAAAGAACGGAAGCAGTAATAAAGGTAAAGAGTGGCACACTAAACACTCAGACATCTGATATTATGTTTAGATGTTACGGCTTCTGTGTGAAGTTTTTTCCAAGGCTGAAACATGAATATCTTGTCCTGTTTTGTCTGGAAATTAAACGAATGAAGGTCTGACGTTTGCACAGTGTATACGCGTATCCTCTTAAATTTTGCCTATTTTATATTTCGTTTTCTTTAACAAAAATAAAACACAGAAGTGGTTGGTTTGTTTTACATTTCATTTTTGGATCATAGTTTACATTTTGCTTCGTTTTCCTGTTCTCAGTGTGATTTCCGTAAATAAATGAAGCACATTTGACACTTGCTCATCTGGAGGCAGCGACGGCCTGTGTGCGTTTGCGGCGGACTTTAGCTTGGTTGGTGCGCAGAACCTTTCCAATGCAGTACTCACTCTCCAGCCCAACGTCAGTGAGGCGGATGTCACACTCCAGCAGGCTGCTGTTGTGAGACATTCCCTCCTCCAGCACCTTCCCTCCATCCTGCACAGCAGCAAAACAGCACAGACAATACAGCACATCAGTTAGACGTCTGGTTAGACTGGCTGCCAGTCATTACTGCACTACACTGTACAAAGGTGGAACGCATGCTAGTGGACACTTAACACTACTATTAATAACTGTTTAATTCAATAATAGTGTATATTTTGATAGAGGACTGAATATCACCCACTCTTTTCTCCCTGTAAATTATTCATGTAGTCCAATGAAGTTGATTAATTTAGCTATAATTCTACAGTCCGATCTTTAATCACGTAACGTTATTGATTCCGGTTTGTTTAAATATATCACAAGGCATATCACAATCACAGTACGCAGAAATATAATCGTCAAATAAGTATTTTGTCCATGGTTTATATTAGTTCTGACTCCTGGATAGTGTTTCTCCAGAAATAGTCTGTCTTCTATTTGGATCTTCAGGTTCTCAGTGGCTGGTTCACGATTCATCTGATTGTGTCCATCCATCTTCTAGCTCTTCCAAGCATAACTGTCTTTTCCACTGAATCGAGGGATTGATGGACACATTTTTGTGCAATGTTAATACATTAATTCAACCTCAAAATTTGATGCAATTGATGTTTCTGGTGATTTTTGCAAACTTTCACAAGCAACATCAACATCGTCTCTCGCACTGGCAAGATGACTAATCAGCTGAATCCCAACATCTAGGAACTCAGGATGGATCCAAAATAAGAGCTTCGGTTTGGTTATCTGGTCTTCCAGTGAGAGGTGAGGCCTGATTTGGATGAGGATCCATTTGTTTGTTTTCTTTGCTCTCTCAAAAGTCTTCACCAGATGTCATTCTCAAAAGAAATGTCAAAAAAAAAAAGTTCTCAGATATTCTCTTAAAATAATCTTAAGTCCTATTCCTACCATAAGTTCATTAAGATGCATTTTGGATTTGTATTAACTGTCATTTGCATTATTTAGATTAATCCACTCAGAGGAGCAAAACTGAGGAAAAACACCAGATCAAGCGTTTAAAACTTTTTAGCAAACAAGAACTAAAAGTGACGGTGGAAGAAACAGACACCACTATTTGGAATATATGATAATTGTGGGGTGACGGATGCAGAGGGGCAGGAGTAGTAGAGCTTAGCTCATCAGCTCTTACGGCTTTAAGACAAGTTTGAGCCTCTCATAAAGTTACGAAAACATTTAAGAACAATGTTTTCAAGAATAGTTAAAAGAAAATAAGATAACTTGTAAGAAGTTACTAGAGGAATAACAATTTCTCATAACTTATCTCTTATAAATGAAGTCAAGAAAAGGCACACATTGAAGAAGATTTTCATTCTTAAGGCACTTTTGTGAAGCTGGCCCCTGGTCCTCGTTTTGCCGAGTGCCAATCTGTGTTCTATTCCCTGAGTGCTGGATCCTCTGTTGTTAATAATTGATCTGTGTAGACAAAAGTCTACCATTCCCACATTTTCTCCGTAGTGCTCTTTCCTGTCTTCCTTCAGGTCATCCAGATTTCCTGTGGTGAGTGTTGTTCCACCAATCCTGAATCCTTAATTATCTTCCGTCAGTTCTGCTTCTCTCATAAGCTCTGCATACAGGTTAAACAGGTGAGGTGACAGTGGGCAGCCTTGTCTAATTTAATGCCAATGTTGAACCATTCTGTCTGTCCATTTTCTGTCCTGACTGTGGCTTATTGATCAATGTAGAGATTCCTCATTAGAACTCCGGTATTCCCATGTTACTGAGAAAATTCCATAATTTCTAAGTCAAATGTTTTACTGTAGTCAGTGAAACACATTCTGATCTTCTTCATGAATTCCTTTTCTTTTTTTAATGCGTATATCCGCAATAATATCTCTAGTTCCTCTGCCGTTCCTGAGTCCTGCCTCCATGTCCGGCAGTTCATAATTTTACTGCCGTGTGATATTAAGGAAATTGTGTGCTTAATACTCCAATACTTAATATAATAAGACAGAATTACAAGAACTCTCTGGTAAAATGACATGTTTTGCTGATTTTCTACAGCAAACAGGGTCCATATCACTACTGTTGGAACAAAACCTTATACACTATATTTCCAATAGAATTTGACCGTTCTTCCAGAAGCGCAGTGAAGGCCTGGCTCGCAGTCTCCGCTCTAATTCATCCCAAAGGTGTTCTATCAGGTTGAGGTCAGGACTCTGTGCAGGCCAGTCAAGTTCTTCCACACCAAACACACTCATCCGTGTCTTTATGGACCTGCTTTGTGCACTGGTGTGCAGTCATGTTGGAACAGGAAGGGGCCGTCCCCAAACTGTTCCCACAAAGTTGGGAGCATGAAATTGTCCAAAATCTCTTGGTGCTGAAGCTTTAAGAGTTCCTTTCACTGGAACTAAGGGGCCGAGCCCGACTCCTGAAAAACACCCCCACACCATGATCCCCCCTCCACCAAACTTTACACTCGGCACAATGCAGTCAGACAAGTACTGTCTCCTGGCAACCGCCAAACCCAGACTCATCCATTGGATTTCCAGGCGGAGAAGCGTGAGTGAATACTTCTGGCAATACAGTATATCTCTAAAAAAGGTAATTGTACAGGACAAGAAAAACATCCTTAACTTTTCAGGGAAGTAAATAAATAAATAACTAATAAGTAATTTAAAAAATGTTCTGTTGGTCTGTTCATCAGTAAAATTTCGAGACATAATAATTTAACCTTTATGTCAAAAAATGAGAAACTACAAAAAAGATTTTGTCCTGATGGCAAGGATATACTATATTTTTCTCTTTTCTCTTATAACATGTGTGTGTTATGTACCAAAAAATCATAATTCATTTCCAAATTCTCTTTATGCCTTAAGAAACAGGTTATTTTTGTTACCATGTCATTATGACGATTTCTGATTTTCTATGATTTCTGAGTTCTGATTTTCCTATATTGCCTCATTCAAAAAGTAGTCCTTTAAGGTTGAAACACTCCTTACAACTTGGTGAGTGGGTGGATGTAAACTGCAGGCTGAATACAGAGATACTAGTAAATGCTTTAGCTTTTGTAGCATCACAAAACCAGTGAGTTCAACATGGGCAGTAGATTGCAGCTAAGCTTACATACGTGGACTGCATGGATTGAAGAGTGAATGGTTTTGAAATTTTAACAGCATTAATATACTGCATCACACTCTTTTATGTCAAAATGGTAGGAAAATGTATTTTTTCATGACAGGGCCCCTTTAATTACTATTTATTTGCTGAATGTAACATTGGAAAAAATTAAACAACAAATTTAACGTAATATATATAAAGACGTTAAATTTGTTGTTTAATTTTTTCCAATATGTTCCAATATATATATAATGATTTTTTGTTGTTATTCTCTGCAGAGGATATGTTTACTTATTTTAACTTAGAAAATCAATAAAATATCATTTGACTAGGGGGTGTTTAGACTTTTTGTCAGCTTTCGTCTACGGGCTAATTCAAGACTTATTTAGTATTTAAACAGAAAAGATCAAATAGTTAAATATTAAATGATGAAGTGTTAAACAGGCCAGTGTGTCTATGCTGACAGACACCTGCAGTAGCATCGCTCGAATACACTGTAAATATTTGCTTTTCTTCCAGTTAAGCGACAGGCTTTTTTACTCACGGCAGCAGAACAGTGTTCCAAGGTCAGAGCACAGCGATGACCAAGCAGATCATGTTCTGCACTCTGGGTACACACAGGCTAGACATCATGATTCTAGCAGTCTAATGTTTCTTGACAAAGGAGCCAGAGCTTTCTCCTGAATGAAGCAATTATTTCTAATGTAATTTTGCTTTGAAGCGAGTGGAAATGGAGGGGTGGAACACCCCAGTGAAGAAGCAATAGAGATGATGAGACCCCCAGGGAGTGGTAATCCCATTCCACAGCTCGGCCTGTTAGTGCACTTCTGTCCCGGCTCCGTTAATAATTGAGCATGCTTTACGGTCAGATTGACGAGAGGGAACCTTTTCATGTTCGAGTTTGTAAATTGAGCTGCTGCGAAGAGCCGGATCACATTAAAAACTGAATTCACTCAGGTGTAGCTCATAATCTGTTAGAATATGGCTAAGAAACATGTCAGTTTGCAAACATGGCTAATCTTAAATCCTCCTAAAGCAAAAAATCCAATTTTTGCCTCTTACCCTTAATGAAGTCAATCAAGCAAGGCTTGAGGTTAAGGAGCCAGCCTCGTGACCGGAACAGTCGCCGGTTCGATCCCCAGAGCCGACAGCACGTGACTGAGGTGTCCTTGAGCAAGACACCTAACCCCCAACTGCTCCCCGGGCACCGCGGAGTGGGCTGCCCACCTCTCCAGGCAAGTGTGCTCACTGCCCCCTGGTGTGTGTATATTCACTAGTGTGTATGTGGTGTTTCACTGCACAGATGGGTTAAATGCAGAGGTGAAATTTCCCCGTTGTGGGACTAATAAGGGTCTCTTAATTAATTAACACAACATATCCCCCCAGCAAGTCTGGTGCTAGCTGCATTTTGAAATCATCATTAATCTCTAATAGACTCGATTATATGATTTCCTGAGCTCAGCCATAACTCGGTCAACACTTGATCAAAAACACCTCTACAATAATGCTAATTTCCGCTACAATCCCTATGATTCACATGAACGTTTAAACCTTTTAAAATACATCCCACGTTTTAAGTAAGTGATACTTTTTAAATCCCACAAACGGGGAAATTTCACTTCCACATTTAATCCATCCATGAAGCAAAACACCACATACACACTAGTGAGCACACACACTAGGGGGCAGTGAGCACACTTGCCCAGAGCGGTGGGCAGCCCTATCCACGGCGCCCGGGGAGCAGTTGGGGGTTAGGTGTCTTGCTCAAGGACACCTCAGTCATGGACTGTCTGCACTGGGGATCGAACCAGCAACCTTCCAGTCACAGGGCCAGCTCCCTGACCTCCAGCCCACGACTGCCCCAATTTGAAGTTTGCAAACAGACATAAATGTCCTATGTATCTGTTTTACAGTGACTCTTTATGTGATGAGCCCTGGCACAGAGCTGGCAACCCGTTTTCCATTCCTAACAACCACGGCTCGTATTCACACTCAATAACATATCTAGAACTTCCAGAGGGCCTGGAGTGACTTTCATTGTAAATTGTGAAATTCAAATTGTGATCTGCTGATTCCTTCCTGTTTTTTCATAGGTCATTTGACATGTAAGGCCTTCAGTTCAGCTTCTGAAGTATTCGGCTACACCAAATCTACCTAGATACGACCGAGAAAACAGTTCTGACTGGGCAGTTTTTCAATGAGTGGTGCAAGATTTGAACCTTTTTGTTTCCAGCCAAAAATTAACAGTATAAGAGTATTGCTTTTAGAGTTTAAATACAACATAATGGAATACTCTTTTAAATAACAATGAACTACAAATTACGGTTAAAGAGCCTAAATTAAGCACATGGCCTTGCAGTCTCAATAGACAAACACTGGCAGTAGAATGGGTCGTACTGATGAGCTCAGTGACTTTAAACATGGCACAGTCACAGGATCCCATCTTTGCCACAAGTCAATCTGTGAAATTTCTGTCCTGCTAGAGCTGCCCCTGTCAAATGTAAGTGCTATTATTGTGAAATGGAAGCGCCTAGGAGCAACAAAAAGCTCAGCCATAGACTACCGAAGCTGTAGACTACGCAAACTCATAGCGTAGGGCCACCGAGTGCTGAAGTGTGCTGAAGAGTCTATCCTCTGTTGACTCACTCACTAAAGAGTCGCAAATTGCCTCTGGAAACAAGAACAGCAAAAGAACTGTGTGTCAGGAGCTTCACAAAAGGAGTTTCAATGTCCGAGCAGCTACACACAAACTCAGAATGCTCAAACGTGGGGATGGGGTGTAAACTTTGGTAGAGTAAGGATAATGCTGTGGGGTTGTTTTTCAGGGGTTGGCCTAGGCCCCTTAGTTCCTGTGAAGGGAAATCTTAATGTGAGATTACTTAACGACCCAATGTGGTTTAATTGACGTGTGACGCTAACATAAGATTCCATTACTTGTTACCTCCATTAGCCTCATAGCTCTTGAACAATAAGAGAGAAGTAAACTTTGGACAATGAGTGCATCTTTACAGACTGTTGTATAAGGAAAACTGTGAATTTTAATGTTCCAGCACTCACCACTCCTAGTCTGTTGCAGGACAGGTTGAGGCTCCTCAGTGTTGAGTTTTGCACTAAAGCATGGGACATCGCTGTGGCTGTGGGCTCTGTCAGCTCGTTGGCTCCCAGATTAAGGTTCCGCAGAGTGCCATTCTTCAGCAGGGCCTGGGCCACAGCCTGGCCACCTTCATCCCCCAGCCGGTTAAGTCTCAAATTGAGGTATAGTAGGGAGGTGTTTTTGGAAAGAGCGTGGGCTAAAGCCTGGGCTCCTGAGCCCCGGATCTGGTTGTCGTAAATGTCCAGGCGCTCCAGACGGCTGCGGTTCAGGAGCTTGCCAATGGCTCTTGCTCCTCTGTCGCCTATGAGGTTGTGCGAGAGGTCAAGCTCCAGCAGAGAGGGATGGTCCAGCAGGTAACTCAACAGCTTCCGACACTTCTCATCGTCCACTTTGCTCTGATTTATTCTGAGAACCTGTTAAGGAAAACAAAATAACAAAAAAGCAAAAACATCAACAACATTTAATTTTAATTTTAATTAAGACTTTTCCTATCAGTCACTTAGACACATCTCACTTTTAACTTTTTTAATCTTAAAGACTTTAGCTTAAATACTTTCAGTTTGTTTCTAAGGCAAATATCAATATGTCTATGTACAGAGTTTGGCAGTATACTTTGGAAAAGTAGTGATGGCTGATTACAGTCATGTGCAAAACGTTTGATCACACTTGATCAAATTGCATATTTTGTTGATTTTTTAAATGAAAATAAGAGATCACATCCTCTGCAGGGAGCATGGCATACGTCACCTTTAAGTACATTTCAGTGAACATTTCTATGTTTTAGCCGAGTAACATAATGGGAAATAACTTTTTTTTTTCCCTCAACATTTCCAATATCTAATCATTCAGCAAACAAACAGTAATAGTTCATTAAAATGTGCAGAGGTGTGTTCTCTGTAGAGAATGAGTTAACGTATTTGCACTTAGAAAATCAACAAAAACATGTAATTTTATTAACGGTGCCCATTGTTTTGGTACAATGTGTAACCGATCACATTGATTTATCAGTCTACTCAGGCTTTAGCAGAGCTCAGTAACACTGAGATTAATAACTGATCACATTGATTTATCAGTCTACTCAGGCTTTAGCAGAGCTCAGTAACACTGAGATTAATAACCGATCACATTGATTTATCAGTCTACTCAGGCTTTAGCAGAGCTCAGTAACACTGAGATTAATAACCGATCACATTGATTTATCAGTCTACTCAGGCTTTAGCAGAGCTCAGTAACGCTGAGATTAATAACCGATCACATTGATTTATCAGTCTACTCAGGCTTTAGCAGAGCTCAGTAACGCTGAGATTAATAACCGATCACATTGATTTATTAGTCTACTCAGGCTTTAGCAGAGCTCAGTAACACTGAGATTAATAACTGATCACATTGATTTATCAGTCTACTCAGGCTTTAGCAGAGCTCAGTAACACTGAGATTAATAACTGATCACATTGATTTATCAGTCTACTCAGGCTTTAGCAGGTCTCAGTAACGCTGAGATTAATAACTGATCACATTGATTTATCAGTCTACTCAGGCTTTAGCAGAGCTCAGTAACACTGAGATTAATAACTGATCACATTGATTTATCAGTCTACTCAGGCTTTAGCAGAGCTCAGTAACACTGAGATTAATAACCGATCACATTGATTTATCAGTCTACTCAGGCTTTAGCAGAGCTCAGTAACACTGAGATTAATAACTGATCACATTGATTTATCAGTCTACTCAGGCTTTAGCAGAGCTCAGTAACACTGAGATTAATAACCGATCACATTGATTTATCAGTCTACTCAGGCTTTAGCAGAGCTCAGTAACACTGAGATTAATAACCGATCACATTGATTTATCAGTCTACTCAGGCTTTAGCAGAGCTCAGTAACACTGAGATTAATAACTGATCACATTGATTTATCAGTCTACTCAGGCTTTAGCAGAGCTCAGTAACACTGAGATTAATAACTGATCACATTGATTTATCAGTCTACTCAGGCTTTAGCAGGTCTCAGTAACGCTGAGATTAATAACTGATCACATTGATTTATCAGTCTACTCAGGCTTTAGCAGAGCTCAGTACCACTGAGATTAATAACCGATCACATTGATTTATCAGTCTACTCAGGCTTTAGCAGAGCTCAGTAACACTGAGATTAATAACCGATCACATTGATTTATCAGTCTACTCAGGCTTTAGCAGAGCTCAGTAACACTGAGATTAATAACTGATCACATTGATTTATCAGTCTACTCAGGCTTTAGCAGAGCTCAGTAACACTGAGATTAATAACCGATCACATTGATTTATCAGTCTACTCAGGCTTTAGCAGAGCTCAGTAACACTGAGATTAATAACTGATCACATTGATTTATTAGTCTACTCAGGCTTTAGCAGAGCTCAGTAACGCTCAGATTAATAACTGATCACATTGATTTATTAGTCTACTCAGGCTTTAGCAGAGCTCAGTAACGCTGAGATTAATAACTGATCACATTGATTTATCAGTCTACTCAGGCTTTAGCAGAGCTCAGTAACACTGAGATTAATAACCGATCACATTGATTTATCAGTCTACTCAGGCTTTAGCAGAGCTCAGTAACACTGAGATTAATAACTGATCACATTGATTTATCAGTCTACTCAGGCTTTAGCAGAGCTCAGTAACACTGACATTAATAACTGATCACATTGATTTATCAGTCTACTCAGGCTTTAGCAGAGCTCAGTAACACTGACATTAATAACTGATCACATTGATTTATCAGTCTACTCAGGCTTTAGCAGAGCTCAGTAACGCTGAGATTAATAACTGATCACATTGATTTATCAGTCTACTCAGGCTTTAGCAGAGCTCAGTAACGCTGAGATTAATAACTGATCACATTGATTTATCAGTCTACTCAGGCTTTAGCAGAGCTCAGTAACACTGAGATTAATAACTGATCACATTGATTTATCAGTCTACTCAGGCTTTAGCAGAGCTCAGTAACACTGAGATTAATAACCGATCACATTGATTTATCAGTCTACTCAGGCTTTAGCAGAGCTCAGTAACGCTGAGATTAATAACCGATCACATTGATTTATCAGTCTACTCAGGCTTTAGCAGAGCTCAGTAACACTGAGATTAATAACCGATCACATTGATTTATCAGTCTACTCAGGCTTTAGCACAGTTCAGTACCATTGACATGAATAACTGATCATCAAATTGTAATGTGGATTGAATACAGGTACTTAATTTCCTTATTCTGAGCACGTATTACCAATGCTTGTATTGTGCTACATCCCAGTCCTACCTATGCATATATTTATGATCATTAGCCCCACTAACCACCAGTCTTTTTTGCTTGATATTAGGCCTAAACCTGGACTAAAATGATTTTTATTATGAATCACTATTCTTTATTTAGTCCAAGACAAAATCCGTATGTGGAGCATTTGCTGTTAATGTTGCACTAGTAACAGCCTGTGGCCTAGATGCTATTCTATTCAGGTAAACATAACACAAGTAAACTCAATCACAATAACCCAGTCAAACCTTCAAAGACTTGCAGGATTTCAAGGCCTTGGCCAGGAATTCACAGTCACGGAAAGTGAACTCAAACAGATTCCATTCGAAGTTCATGCCACACCCTTTAACCCCATAAACCAGCTGCAATTCCTCCAGGTTGGTCAGTTTGTCCAGCAGGATTCTGAAGTCAAAGTGATCCATGGATGGCCTGTCGTTGCCCACATCGCTGGCAGAGTCTGAAGCGTCGTCCTCATCAAACTTTGGCGGTTCTTTTATAGGTGGAAGAAGCTGAGATATCTTCAACCTCCTCACGTAGTTTTGACAGAGTGGCACGACATCCAGCACTGCTCTGGGGTCAGTTACATCTGGAATGAAAAGTTCAATGATGTTCTCCAGATGACGCTCAAAGAACATGCGCTTCCAGCTGTGGCTGTATTCAGAGACATCGCTTACGCCCCAGCGGCCCTCGCAGCAGCGTTTCCAGTAACCCTCATCGCTGATCAGGTTGGCTGTTACACTCAGAGGCAGAGATGGAGGAAGTTTCTCCAGGACAAACGCCTTCTGATCGGGCACAAGCTCATCCAGAATCGGCCTTTCTGGAACATATCCGAGCGTAACCACAAATCAGCAAGAGCTGTTACCATGAAACACACATTACATCAGCTGTACTGTATCAGTCAAAAGGGTGGAGACATTTATATTACAATAATATAAAATCAGTTCAGTTGCAGATTCATCTGTAAAATGATTTGAATGTGATGCTAGTCCTGTGCAACTTGTCCCGAAGGATGAGCTGTAACTGTCTCTACAATAACTAAGAATGGTGTATAACATAAAGGATAAAATCATATTAAACGTAATATCCAGAATAATGCCTTGTATTTCAAAAGTAGTGATCAAATCAGGCAGATTACCTGTCAAAATGATTATTAATAGACATTTACAGGATTTATTTACCATTTAATAACTTATTTCCTTTCCAAAGACTTGAAGTAAAGAATAAACAGTCTATAAATACTTTTGGTTTCTAGTTTATGTTTAAACTGCATTGTATTATTAACGTATTATTTATGGGGGCAGTCGTGGGCTGGAAGTTAGGGAGCCAGCCTCGTGAGATCCCCAGAGCCGACAGCACATGACTGAGGTGTCCTTGAGCAAGACACCTAACCCCCAACTGCTCCCCGGGCCCTGCGGATTGGGCTGCCCACCACTCCGGGCAAGTGTGCTCACTGCCCCCTAGTGTGTGTACGTGGTGTTTCACGTCATGGATGGGTTAAATGCAGAGGTGAAATTTCCCCGTTGTGGGACTAATAAGGGTCACTTAATCTAGTTTATTATTGAATAAAATCACAGGTAACTCCAAACAGTATGTGTTTTTTTTAAGTTATAAAGACCTTTTGATCTAAATACTTATGCTTTAATGGCTGGCTTTTGTTTCTAAGCCAAATAGGAATCAAATCAAACCATGTATATTGTCACATCACATTTAAACAGGTGAGAAGGTGAATGAAAATCTTAGGTGTGTAGCCCCCTTTGTAGTATTTTAACGCAAAATATCTTAAAAGTATATAAACAAAATTAGATGCGTACACGTTTGCATATAAATAAGGAAACTGGTGCCTGTGTAAGAATTAGTTTTCAACTAATTTAAAGGACCTATATCATGGAAAACTAATTTTTTTTAATAAACTGAACTTATTTGAAATAAAAGGATTCGTAGTTTGTAGTTTTAAGTTTTGAAACATACTAATCAGTCCTCAGTCCACAAAAAGGCAATTAAGCTATTAAAACGCTCTGTTTTGAATTCACTGCTTTTGTGACGTCATAAACACTGATGCATTTACATACAGCTGCCTATTCAGACTACAGCAGTTTATCTCCATTTAGCCTGTTTAACTGAATCAAGGCATCAAGAGGGGTTGGAAAATGATTTTTGGTGCATCAAACCACACAAATATCATAAGTGGACATAAGGGAAAAACTTAGAGTGCAAGAAAAGTGTAGGATGTGGGCTCTTTAAATGTTCAAATAAATAACTAAATAAAGGAAGGTTTTGTTTATTTGATGCCCTCCAACATGTAGTTGTCTGTGTGTGTGATCATGTTTGTAAAGGGGGGCTACTTAGAAGCATCAAAAGTAGAATACTTCATAGTTTTAATTGCTGCACTATTATTCTAAGATGTAGAACTCTTTGGGTATTTGTGTCCAAATGTTTTGATATTTGTTCGGTATAAATTAGTGGAGGTATTATATCAGATATATTGAAGGCTGGAAAACATTGGAGTGTTGTATTATTTTGGAATGTTACCAGTATATTTAGAACAAAACAGACAAGTACTATTAAAATTCAACTAAAATCTAAAAGAAAAGATCTGCTTTTTAGACCTTCTATCTTTATTTAGGCCTTTATTTAGAGTACTTGTAATACATCACGAAGGACAGGACAGTTTTCCTTATCAGTAACTGAACCACCGAACAAAGAAAACTTCTAATTTATTTATTAAAACATATTTTTTTTTTACTTGTACACACATCAGTATGTTTACACTGCAGCTCAAATGTGTTTTGCTTTAGTTTTATTGAGTAAGATGGAAAAAAAAATATAAATAAATAATTAATTAAAATATTCTGTACTTCACACTTCTGGATGTTTCTACAGCATCACTGAAAACCATACTGAGTTTCTAGACTTACTTCTACCATATAGCAGCAGACCGAAGATTACCTTCAAAATGTTTCACTATGTGCTGAAGGCACAGGTTTGTAAGCAAGGGCACCACAGCTAGAGACCACTCTGGATCTTCAGCTATAATCCTGCGCATTCTTCGGGGGTCCGCAGCAGGGTTAAGCTTTGCTATTGGTGGGTAAATGCCAGCTGGAGCGTTGCCCTTGAACATAGTTGCTGCTGCCATGTCTGTGCTGTAAAAGACACAGAACCTCAGACGAGTCCGCTGTTTAGCAGAAAGCACAAAATAACGAGACGGTCTTTCTCTGGAGTCACTATTAGGCCTTCAAACTGGGTACTAGGTTTTGCTAACATCCCTAACTTTGTTTATTGAGAGGTTTGCTCATTGCACGGCACACATGTAGTTTGTAACTGTGTTGTAAAAGCCTTTAAAACATTTTCCATTAATGCTAAAACACTGACTACAGGAAATGTACACTCACTGGCCACTTTATTAGGGCTAGTAAAAGGTTGGACCCCCTTTTGCCTTCAGAACTGTCTTAATTCTTCATGGCACACTTTCAACAAGGTGTTAGAAACGTTCCTCAGAGATTCTGGTTGGTTATTTGAGTTCCTGTTGCCTTTCTATCATCTGGAACCGGTCTGCCCATTCTCCTCTGACCTCTCACACCAACAAGGCATTTTCGTCCACACAACTGACCGCTCACTGGATATTTCCTCTTTTTCGGACCGTTCTCTGTAAACCCTAGAGATGGTTGTGTGTGAAAATCCCAGCAGATCAGCAGTTTCTGAAATACTCAGACCAGCCCGTCTGGCACCAACAACCACGCCACGTTCAAAGCCCTTTAAATCCCCTTTCTTCCCCGTTCTGATGCTCGGTCTGCACTTCAGCAAGTCGTCTTGACCACAAGAAGCCTAAATGCAGTGAGTTGATTGGCTGATTAGCTATTTGTGTTAACAAGCAGCTGATCAGGTGTACCTAATAAAGTGGCCGGTGAGTGTATCATCATCCTTTGCTAATAGAACAGGAACTCCTTAGTGACTCCGTTTTGGGGGGAAAGCGGATTTATTACAGAAAACTGAACACTTAATGCGTTATGTATGTTATTTAGTGGAAGTATTAACTTATAAGTCACATATAAATCAACAAGTGCTCAAATCCACTGTTCAGGGTTTAAACGTAAACCAACTTTTCAAAGTTTCTGCATAATTAAACGCTTAAAACGTAAAGGGAGGGATGCAGCGCGAAAACGCAGCTTACATTTCAACGCATTTTGCTTATCGCTGTTGTCGGAACAAAACCTCGTATCTCCATTTTTGTCGATTTTCAGTTTTTGACGTAATTAGAAAATAGATGTTGGCCTGTGTATTGTGTGTAAATTTCACGAAGGACGGACCAAAACAAACGGGCAGAAACGACTTGGGAAGACGTCTGGTTCCATTGACTTACATTAAAACTAATGTGTGTTTTTTGCTTCTCCTGTAAAATTACCATTATACGAGGTTCTGCTCCGACAGCAGCGAATATATTAATATATGCATAGCCCGGGACACATGGCGGTTTCAGGCTTTGCACTACTGTAGGTTAGTTAACTACCACCATAAACATTCCGTGTAAACCTCAGAAGACACGTGTAGCCTCACTGGCGGTTTGGGGCGGAAGTTTAAAGGAAAGGGCCGTGTTTGTGTTGCCATGGCGACTCCTGGTTCCTATCGACCACCACGGTAAAGACATCTGAGCCTCTACGGTCAACCGTTTCACACCAAACCAGCCTGAATCACATCGTTTACATCCCAAACACTGAACTATGTAGAAAAATCAGTCGAGCTCCTCTTTTAATATTTTAAATGAAAGCGTCCAAGCAGGTGCTTAACCATAACCTGCGAAATCATCTAGCTAGACAAACACACAGTGCAGAACTCCCAAAGCAACCATTTAAAGTTAAACGCTGGAATGTTTTTTTAAAATAACGCCTTAAATTCACGTTTTTAGAGCTGTTTTCCTCGCTACCTTCACTTCCTGCGTGCTCACGGCCGGGGACTCTCAGGTCGTCATGGTAACATCTAAGCGCTGCGCTGCGATTGGCTGCTGGCAGCAATGGAGACGGGAGTCTCAGGGATGCCCCTGAGGGAAAAAGTAAATCCACTGCAGTTTTAGTTTAGTACAGCTCGTACAGACTGATTTCAGAAACAGCCACTGATCCAAATCAGATTTAAATGTTCTCCTTCCTGCTGTGGACTAATGAACAGTCCATCACCACTCTGTCACATCTGTATTTAAAGGGGGACTCCACTGACTTTTCATCATTTCTACACAAGTCCATGGTTAGGATGTAAACAGCAGTGGGGGACAGTAACTGAGTAACTGAGTAAATGTAATTAGTTTCTGTACTTAAGTATTTTTTCATGTATCTGTACTTAAGTTTTTCAGTTCTGGGCGACTTTTTCCTTTCACTCCACTACATTTCAGAGTCTAATATCCGACTTTTTCCTCCTACATTTTGAGAAATCTGTCGTTCCTTTTGGTTTCTGTGTGTATAAAACCGTAACATGTCAAAACAAAAGAAGCGCAAAGCCAGAGCACCAATCAGGGCCCAGCGGTCACTTTGTTTAGAGCTGGTTTTGACCTGTTGGAAATTGGCTTAGAAATATGTCCACATATGCAGTCGAGACTGACGCGGCTTTTTTCTGAATTTCTACAAACACCATTTCATTTTATAGTAAATGAGTTTGGGCTGGTTTATGTTTATGAACAGACGCCTACAGATCAACATAGTAAAGGAGCTCATCTGTGATCCTGAGTTTAAAGCCAGTTTTTATTCAACTTAAACTTGGAACTAAGTTGTAAATAAATCTGAAACTGAAACTTTGCTTGTGTGTAAAAAGTGATTTCAGAGCCACTCGGTTCTCCCTGATGGAAACTGTTTACCTTCAGTGTTTTGTGCTTCTGATCATTTTAATAGACGTCAGCGTCACTAATTAATGACGTTCTATTAAAAGACTGGTTTACCAAGAGAGACGCTGGAGGACTTTCACCTGAAATGAGTTCATGAAGCCAGTCTGGTTATAAAAATGATAACAGGACCAGATCAGAGCCAGAATTACTCTTTTAGTACTTTTACTTTATACTTAAGTACATTTGAAGGGAAATACTTTAGTACTTTTACTCAAGTGGAGGTCTAAAGGGAGGAACTTCTACTTCTACTGGAGTAATATTTTACCTCGGGTGTCTCAACTTTAACTCAGGTACATGGTTTGTGTACTTCGTCCACCTCTGCTAAACAGAGCCGTTCAGAGCAGTTTGGTGTGAAACGCTCTGTTCTAGAGAAACCTACCGAGTCAGAACTGTTCACAGTGGTGGTGATAGGAACCAGACGTCCACCTCTAAAAGCTCCCACAGAAGGTCATTACACACAATGAATTTGAATACCCTGCCTCATGTCTGAGACACTGTTTTATGATAGTAAGTGATAATGTTTTGGCCTAAAATGACTTCAATTTATTTTAATCCATTCATGGTACATGCAGGAGGTTCTAAGGCGAAATGGTCCCCAAAGAAAACTTTTCCACAATGTCAGTGCCATCAACATTACATAACATTACTGGCGTAGGTTTGCTTGTTTTGGAGAGTAAATGAAATGGCACCCCTGGTTCCCATCACCACCACTCTAAAGAAATCAGTCTGTTTCTCTACAATGTACCATCCCATCAAGCCACTCCGAAAGACTCTGCTCACATCTCAACCACTGAGCTAAGCAGAAATTTTCCCCTTCAAGCAGGTGACTGGATGCTGGACCTGCCTGAGTTCCTTATCATGTTGCTAGATCACCAGATGTTGACAGACGTCTCACACTAGTCACTCGTCTCCGTTGGCATATCAGACCAGTTCTGTTTAAACCCCAGGCTCGCCTTCATTTCGCTTTTCTTCATTTCTGCTTGTTATTATTGTGAGTTTGCTGTCCAGTGTGGATATGACCACGCAATGAGGTTCCCTTTCTGGGTCTTGGTTCTTTTCAGGAGTTCAGTACTTTCTTCTTTTTACTATTTATAATCATGAGATCTATACGACCGCTGGGATGGGCTCCAGCACCCCCCGCGACCCTGACGGAGAAGCGGCTTAGAAAATGGATGGATGGATGGATGGAGATCTATATAGAACCGTTTCAAGCTTAAATGGTTCTTTGCGCTGTGAAATAGAAGCTCTTAACAATTTTAGGCCCTGCACACTTAAAACAATGATTAGTAAAGGCAAAGGTTCTATTTATACCTGTTGTCTTTGCTAAAGACCTTTAAAGAATTACCGTCTTATGCGTGCAGGACCCCATGAAAACACATATTACATATATTGTATGTGTTCATGTTAAATGACCTTTTATGAAATACATGCATTTCAAAAATAGCTGTTGTTTGCAATTGTTATTATAATGCATGGATGATGATTATATAATGTCGTTACATAATGAAACGACTGCATTAGACTGGTATGAAAAAGTTGAGGTAATTATGGAAAGAAGGAATTCTTTAAAAGTTGATCATTATTCCTCCCAAAATGTAATGGGTTTATATTATTTATACTAGAAAATTTAATCGCCTTACTTACGTCTCTGCAATGATGCCCCACTTTATCGCACCGTCTTGGCAGATGACTTTGATTGTTTCAAGCACTGTTTCTTAAAACAAGCATTTATCTGTCAATACAGTGAGATTATTTCACTAAATGAAACACTTAATAAGAAAAACAGAGCGATAAGCTGAGAAATCTTATATTTTCACATTGGTCTGAAAAGAGAAATATGAGATATGTCAAGTTTCACTCGCAATAATTTTTTGTGTAGTGCAGACAGTTGCATCACTCAAATGTCCAGAGTGTCAAATAAGGTAAAGGGCCCATATCATGGAAAAGAAAACTTCCCTCACTTTTTAATATTTAAATAAAGAAATATTTAAAAAAATAAAGTAATATGTAAACATTGTTAAAGTTTCAAAACATACGATTCTCTCCTCAGTCCATGCATGGACATTAAGCTGCAAAAGTAGTCCCTTATGAATTGATTATTTCTGTGATGTCATAAAATAAACTAATTTGCATATATCCATCTATTTGGCCTACAGCTGTTTAGCCCCGCCCACTTAAATAGAAGTTCTAGGGAGTGCTTCAACTCTTTTTCTTTTTTTCAAGCGTTTTGAATAAGCTACAATCCAGGGCAGCCAATCAAAACAGAGCTCATTTACATCATGTATCAGTCTCTAAGGAGCAATGTGTATGATGTACTGATATGTAGTGGTGAGGTGGTGAGATTACAACCTAGCGTGTAGCAAAACCTACGGTGGCCGTCGCCTGTCCTGATTCCTTGAGAATGGAGATTCACCCTCCGTCGCTTTTTTTGTGTGCTAAATAATAGGTTTGACTTTCTATTTGTCAAAATTTAGACTCTCAAACATCCCATGGTTAGTCAGCACCCGCAGTAATCACTGATTCTTCTTTCTACGTCTACCAACCGGAGCCACAGCACCACAAAATTCAAGTTGCCACTTCACCATAAATACACAAAAGGCGCCCTCTAGAGCCAGTGTGAAGTCTGTTTGACTACTAGGCTACTGTAGACACATGGCAGCGCAACATGACGGCCTCTGTCAGAGGAGGAGCTACTCCCTATGTAGATATGAAGGGCTCATTCTAAGTTAATGATTATACTGATTATACACTTATTAAGATTGTGTGACCCTTATTAGTCCCACAAGGGGGAAATTTCACCTCCGCATTTAACCCATCCGTGAAGTGAAACACCACATACACACTAGTGAGCACACACACTAGGGGGCAGTGAGCACACTTGCCCAGAGCGGTGGGCAGCCCAATCCGCAGCACCCGGGGAGCAGTTGGGGGTTAGGTGTCTTGCTCAAGGACACCTCAGTGCTGTCGGCTCTGGGGATCGAACCAGCGACCTGGTCACTAGGCTTGTTCCCTAACCTCCTGCCCCAAAAGTCTGACGCTGTACCGACTTTTTGTGTACAGTGTTACATTTCTGCTAATAGACCCCTCTAAATCTTACACACTGCACCTTTAAAGTAATAAAAACAGCCTGTTTAATTTTGAGGGATAAAGAGAGGATGGAAAATGTCCATGTAGAAATGAATCATGTCTGTTTTTGAGACATAAAGCCACGCAAACCTTATAAGTGAAACAATCAAAGAAATGAAAAAAAAATTGTATATGGCACCTTTAAATTTGTGCATCCAAGAGGCCCCATTCCTGTCTTTGGCCTAAGGCCCTTGAATCACTAAATCTGGCCCTGGGGCTTAAATGTTGATTGTCGTAAAGCGGCTTTAACTCTGTAAAAAGCCATATGCAAATATATTTAAATTGAATTTCCAGAAATGAATCCTCGAATGAGCATCACCAAAGGAGACAGTGTCAGGAGAAACACTGAGAGGAACCAAGAATCGCCCATCCTCCTCTGCACGAAACAGAGAGCAGCGCAGACGTGACAGCAACTTCCAATCCACCGCCGAGAAATCTGAATGTGTGAAACACACGGAGACAGCTCTCTGTGTCCATGAACATGAAAAACTCTACCGCACCTCACGTCCTCACCGCTTCAGGTGTGAAAACAGTCAGAGAATTCAATAAACACTTCAGCCTCACTTCAGCGAGGAAATTTCACACCTTTACAGACAACTTGGCCTTTGGGCATGGTGAACTTAGGATCATGTAGCTGTGCTGTTAGGCCGTTATGTTATTGTAAGCGGTTGCTAAGATGTTGGGAGGTAATTCTTATAGTATCCCTGGTGGTTGTTATGGTGTTGCTAGGCCATTGTTATGTTACCCCAGGTGGTTTCTAAGATGCTGCCAGGCCATTCTTATAATATCCCTTGTGGTTACTAAGGGGTTGCTAGGCCATTCCTACATTATTGAAGGTGGTTTCTAAGCTGTTATGTTAGGCCATTGATATGTTATTCCAGGTTGTTGTTAACAGCAAGCCATTGTTCCCGGAAGCACAAGCACACTGTTCCAGTACAGACTGAAAAAATGACATCACCACAATTACACCAACAAGCAAAAAATAAACCGAAAGACAAAATTGTGGTGTCATTTTTTTCTGTTACTTCATGTAGAAATGATGGCCACATTTGAGCTAAACAAATCCAGCGTGTTACTGTTTTCAGTTCACATTTGCATTTGTGTTTTCTGTGAACTGCTCAAATGAATGGTGAGGAGGCAGAGGTTAATCCTGCCCTGCAGAGACGCGGCGGCTCATTTCTGAATCATATTCACGAGTAAACAGTGATCCAGCGCTGGCGGGGTGCCTCTCAGTTTACACAGTGCTTAATTCCACTTGAAAGAGATGCTAATTTTAGGGGATGGGGGGGTCTGAAGGGTCTCCTTCAGTAGCATGCTCTCTATGCTATTTCTAACTCTGAATTAAATCTGGGACGCAGCATAAATCTGTCAATTAGCAAAATAAGGGTCATGGCAGACTACACTGTAGCACACTGGAGCAGACATGACAACAAAGAAGGGCATCATCAGTGAGAAATCAGACTTGGGAATATCGACGACACCATGAGAACGGAAACAGGACACCACGCTTGTGAGAGCTTCACACTTCTCAAAAAAGAACCTCAACTACAAAGGTGTGGAAATGTCTCTCACTTAAAAAAAGCTGCACCATAAGTGTAAAGCTTTGTTGTGACTGCGTGTAAAATCACCTGAAATACCACAAGTGCACAGAGACTTTGATCTTGTGAGGGTTTTTTTAGTCACCTGAACAACAAAGCCATGGTGGAAGTTCGTTTACACGTAATTTATGGGGGCCCTTCTAGAATTCAAATGCCCGTATCAAAGAAAAGCAAATATTCCGTGTTTTTTCCCCAGAAGAGTTTAAAGCATATAAACACTATTTGTTTCAAAATGTATCATTCAGGTTCCAATCCAGACAGTCCATGTATGGGAATTAAGCAGGCTGTTATGAATTCACGGTTTGTGATGCCAAAAAAAAAAACAGCCTAATGCTGTTTAGCTTGGCTTCTTCACACTTTGAGGTTATAAGGAATGTTTCAGCCCAGACTACGTTTTGAGTGAGGCACAGCCAATTAGAACAGAGCTCATTTACATATATCATTCTTACAAAATAAGAGAGGTTGGAAAATGGTCTTGTATAAATGAAATGCCTCAGCCGGGCAGCTAACATCCTGGAAGACCCATCTCATCCTGGTCATCATCTGGTCGGCCTGTTCCCATCAGGCAGATACCACAAGTCCATCACATCATGGACAGACTTAAGAGCAGCGTCTACATTGCACACTACCATCCAGGCACCAACAACACAGGAACAGAGTGTCTACCAGCACCTTTCCAAAAAAGATAAGCACTATCTGTAATTAGAAATACTCCATTTCACACACGTGCAATACCACAGCTGCTACGTTCTTTTAAATCCACTCTATTTTACTTTTATAATTTTATTTTTAATTATTTTAGTTTTATTCTTTTTTATGTTTTAAAATAATTTTAAATTACATAGTCTTTTTTAATATCTTGCATTTTATATTTTAGAGTAGCTCATATATTTTTTTGCTTCATTCCTAGTTTAATCTTTTTTTGTTAGGACTGCTTCCCAATTTCGTTGAACCTTGTGCAATGACAATAAAGAATCTTGAATCACATAACAAAAATTATTAGAAACACTAACTACATTTTAGATGCTCCTGCTACAGAACGCACTGTCACACTTCACCCAGCACCCATGCAAACATGTCAGCTCGCTTCACTCCTGCACCCTCCAAAACCAGTAATAGCCTTGAGTCCTGCAGAGACAACACTGCAAAGAGCCCTGTGTTATTGTGAAGTATTAAAAATCGAATTTACACAATTTGCCTCAAAGGTAGCCAAGCCAAGACTGAAATTACATATCAACAGTCTAGCAACACCTTAGCAACCACCTGGGATAATGTGGAAAAAGTCTAGCAACACCTTAGCAACCACCTTGAATAACATAGGACTGGCCTAGCTCCATAACTCTGGATGTGAGTCATGTATGATCTCGGGATAAGATGGAACGGAAAGGGCGACTCTACAGATTCAGGAAATGTTTGAACCGTGTTTTTTTGTGCTGACTTATCATAAAGAGAGACTGTTAGGTCCTAATGTCGGTGCACAATCCTGGGTTCATGACTATATCATGACCTGTGGGGTTCAGGCCTATGGTGCGCATAAGGCCATAGGGCTTGCATCATACAGAGGCCTCAGCTTATGCTTGTGCGTCCATATGGTGAGTTGTAGCTCATAGTGACAGCGATATCCGATCAGCAATGTCCTAACACTGTCTGTTGTTTAGGCTCCATGTTCCTGGACATGGTCATAAACGGCCTTGGGCGCCGTCGTCCACCTAAAGCTCTATTTCATCCAGTCCTCTCTCTCTATTGTCTTGTCGCATGATCACGCGATGGTCGTACCATTTGTATGTATATAAACTCGGCTATTCTGATTAATAAATGGGGAAAGTCTTCTGAGCACAGACACTGACTCTGTGGTCATTTGAGTCTCCCCCCCCCAGCTGGCTAGACTCTTGGGAGGACGGAGGGCTTCTGGCTAAGTTCACAGCTTTGATATTGAGGTCGAACCTGGTGTCAGAAGTGGGATGCTGTGTTGGTAAGTAAGACTTTGTTTCTTCTTCTGTCTTATTACTCACACAGCCTCTCATGGTTGTCTGAATGTATTACATAACCCTGTAAAGGCATAAGAAGCCTCCGCTGTAAGCAGAGCCGAGTTTCTCTTGACACGGGCAGGCTGGGATTCTGCCCTGTGCAAGAAAGGGTAGATTTGTGTGCACTGAGAGAAAGGAGAGGATCACTCCTTGTCCAGTTTGAACTGTTTTTTCATGCCTGGGTTAAGCTGAGTACATGCAGTGTTTGAGAAACTGAAGCCTCCCTCCTTCGAGTCATTCGTTGTTTTCATTCTTGTCTGTGTTTTGTTTTGTATGTGTTTACTAACCATTTAAATTACTGCCTGTGAACCAGTGGGTTGGGTGTTAGTTATTTTAAACCTAAAGCAGGGGAAACGCCAAACAATTGGCTTGAACGTTGTAATTTGGGCTCACATTGCAATCCTTATATCGATTGTTTGGCTGGGTGGACTGAGTGTTTAACTACTAAATGGCACCGGTTTTGGAAAAGCCTTCTGAGTACAGACACTGTCTCTGTGGTTATTTGAGTCTCCCTCCCAGCTGGCTAGACTCTCGGGAAGACTGAGGGCTTCTGGCCAAGTTCACAGCTTTGATATTGAGGTCGAACCCTAGAACCTAAAACATCATCAAACGGTTCTAACAGAGACAAACAGATGTAGAAACAAAGAACTTGATGTCCGGCTCTATTTGTGGACCCCAGATGGAGAAGTAGTTCAGTGTATCAAACTCAGTCGTAATTCTTTTCTTCACAATTTTCCAACGTCTCCTGGAGCTTCAATGTGAATAGGCGGAGCTAAACTGCTGAAAGCTAAATAGGTGGATATATGTAAACACATTGTGACATCACAAAAACAGAAATCAAAACAGACTGTTTTGAAATGGAAATTGGAAATGAAAGATACATATTGAAATGTGAGAAATTTGTAATATTACACAGACATAGCCATTTTATTTTCTACCCAAAACCAGCAATGAATGTGCATGAATCTGCATTTTTAAATGTAATGTTGATAATAATAAAATAGTGGTGAATCTGAATATCAGAATGCTTCTTCCACAGCCTCCCTGCTATGAGTGAACTTATATACATTATATTTACAGCATTTAGCTGACTTATCCAGAGCAACTTACAATTTGATCATTTTACACAAGTAGGTGAAGGTGGTGTTGGGAATCTTGCCCAAGGACTCTTATTGGTATAGTGTAGGGGGCTTGCCCAGGTGGGGGATTGAACCCCAGTCTACAGCGTAGAAGGCAGAGGTGTTACCCACAACACTAACCAACCAATATAAACACAGTTTACGTCAACAGACTTCAGGCAGTGCTTTCATGACCATTTAATGCAAGAACCTTCTGTGAGGGAGCTTTTATTGGTGGGCTTTATAGGTTTATCTACCACTCTTTGTGGACATTTCATTTATCAAGGCAGGACTTGCAGCAGGACTGCAGACATGGCAAAGGACATGATATAACAGTCCTAGATATTCCCAAAGCCCTGCTTTTCTCATTGTTTGATTACATAATTAGCGGCCCTTGGTCAGACGGGGGAGGAGTCGGATGTATCTGTGTGGACGGGGCCCTAATTACAGACTGAACGCGATAAGGCAGCAGGAGTGTGAAGGAGTTAGAGGTAGCTGTGGGGTGGAAATGTCGCTGACATGGTTCTTTTAATGACACATCAGGGCTGAGTGTCCTGGCTGTGGCAGCGGTGGCCCCGGGCCGTCCGTCACCGTCTCCCTGCTGCAATAGCAGCTGACACACACACGCTTCCCTGTGCACCGCACCACTAATGGACTGGCATGTCAGAGGTCCCACCCCAGCACGGACGGTTCTGGATGCTGGCGGTGAAATGCACTCTCTGTGCAAAGCCCCAGCGGACTGAATCACAACTCCAACAACCCACAGCTGCAATCAGGCCAAATCTGAAGCCTCATCGATCATTTGCCACGTGTGCAACACACAGGAGTGCCAGATTCTAGGACACCAACTTAAGTCTGTTAAGATCTACCTCAACAAAAGCAAAGGACATGGTTTTAAAAGCAGTGCTATAAATACTGTGGGGCCTTTAAGATGCATTATTGGAATTAAACACATAAAATTACCAAACCGCTGCCCCCTACTGGTCAGTCTAATACATGTAGTATGTATTATAAGAGATTTTTTTTTAATCCCACCTCCACATTTAACCCATCCATGAAGCGAAACACTACATACACACTAGTGAATACACACACACACTAGGGGGCAGTGAGCACACTTGCCCAGAATAGCAGGCAGCCCTATCCACAGCACCCAGGGAGCAATTGGGGGTTAGGTGTCTTGCACAAGGACACCTCAGTCATGTGCTGTCAAGCACTGGGGATTGAACCGGCAACCTTCCGGTTCTCTCCTCATAACTTCAACATGGTAATCTTAGAGAAGGAACATTTTCATGTAATATAAAAAGAAAAAAGGAGCTATTAAGTTCTGATAGGACCGTGACAATATATAGTATTCTAGAGGGGTATAAAGCCCCCTCACATTGGGCTATGTTGCAGTGGAACTGCATACTCTGGAATGATGGAGCTCCATCCAACACCTCTAGGACAAGCTGGAGAGATCCAGAACTGACTGTCCAACATTAGTACTTGACCTCGTTAATGCTCAATCAAACCTTCACAGCATTGTTCCAACATCCAGTGCAAAGCCTTCCCAGAAAAGTAAAGGCTGTGACTGCAACAAAGAGGGACAAACTCCTTATTTATACCCTTCGTTGCAGAAGAAACGCTGGAAGAGCAGGTGTCTACAAACTTGTGGACATACAGTGAACAGACTTGAAAAAAGATGGTTCTTCAAGGGTTCTTCAGTAAAGGCAATGGCTACATTTAGAGCCATGAGTTCTATATAGAACCGTTTCCAGCTTAAATGTTCTCATGGTGAATAAGTTCTTCAGAGTGATGGAGAACGTGCTTTACATGGTTCTATACAGCAGCAGAAGTGTTCTGTAACAAGCTTGACATCATAACAAAAGCAGAATCCTTTTTGGTGCCATATGGAACCACTTTCAAACGGATTCTATACAGAACCACCTGCAACACATTCTCCATCAATCCTTCCTCAATGCAAAGAACTATTTAAGAATGTAACAGTTCTATATAAAACTCATGGTTCTAAACAGAACCTTCTTATTAAGTGTGCAGATGAGAACTGAAACACGCTTCAGGACACTATCAGATTCTTTTGCTAGTTATCAACATTAGTAATAGCTGAATGCAAAAACAAATAAACCTGCTTTATTTATACAAGAAAAGAAAATAACAATATGGTACACTGATCTACAACCAAGTAAAAAACAAACAAAACCAAAAAAAGAACATTTCAAAGTGTAAGAGAGAGAGAGAGAGAGAGAGAGAGAGAGAGAGAGAGAGAGAGAGAGAGAGAGAGAGAGAGAGAGAGAGAGAGAGAGAGAGAGAGAGAGAGAGAGAGAGAGAGAGAGCGCCACAACACTGTAATTGGTTTTAATCACTCCATGAAGATGAGTCGCTGGAGTCGATGCAGTACAGACACCTGGGGTTGACCAGGTAGCCCTCTGTGGATGAGTAGACCGACAAGTCGCCGTCACTGCTACTGCTGTCCTGGATCACTACCACTGCCACAGATGGGACTTTGCTCTGACCTGTACAGACAGACAGACAGACAGACAGACAGACAGACAGACAGACAGACAGACAGACAGACAAGATCCATTAACGACCCATACCATGGAAAAAAAAAATTTTTCTTCTCAATAAATAATAATATCTCTCCATGGATCACTACCATATCGTGGTGGAGGGGTTTCTGTGCTTGAATGATCCTAGGAGCTATGTTGTCTAGAGCAAAAGCTCCTGGTAGGGTCTCCCATGGCAAACTGGTCCTAGGTGACAGGCCAGACAAAGTGTGATCCATAATCACCCCTATGAAAACAAGAAAGCAGGACTTGTGTACCCTGCACGGAACAGGGTTACCGGGGCCCTCCCTGGAGCCAGGCCTGGGGGAGGGGCTCGCCAGCGAGCGTCTGGTGGCTGGGCATTCACTCATGGTGCCCGGCCGGGCCCAGCCCGAAGGAGCTACATGAGTTCCCCCTCCCATAGACCCACAGGGGCCCAGGAGGGGCAGTAGTAGGGGTTCGGTGCTTTGTGGATCGGGCAGTGACCGAAGGCGTGGGCCTTGGCGTTCTGATCCTCGGTTGCTGAAACTGGCTGTTGGAACTTGGAACGTTACCTCACTGGCGGGGAAGGAGCCTGAGTTGGTGCGCGAGGTTGAGAGATACTGGCTAGATACAGTCGTCTGTGTAATCCTCGAACCCGGTGGTGGACACCCCAGGTGAGAGATGCCGTCAAGCTGAAGAAGGAGTCCTACCAGGCATGGTTGGCCTGTAGGACACCAGAGGCAGCTGGCAGGTATCGACAGGCCAAGCAATCTGCGGCTTCAGTCGTTGCCAAGGCAAAAACCCGGGTGTGGGAGGAGTTTAGTGAGGCCTTGGAAAGTGACTAAGTCGACTCCGAAAAGATTCTGGCAAACTGTCAGGCGACTCAGAAGGGGAAAGCAGTGTGCCACTAGCACTGTATATAGTGGAGATGGTGTGCTGCTGACTTCCGACTGAAGACGTCATTGGGTGGTGGAAGGAATACTTTGAGGACCTTCTCAATCCCACCAACACGTTCTCCAGTGAGGAGGCAGAGTCTGGGGACATGGGAATAGGCTTGTCCATTACTGAGGCAGAAGTCGCTAAGGTAGTTAAAAAGCTCCTTGGCGGCAAGGCTCCAGGGGTGGATGAGATCCGCCCTGAGTTCCTCAAGGCTCTGGATGTTGTGGGGCTGTCTTGGCTGACATGCCTTTTCAACATTGCGTGGACATCGGGGGCGGTGCCACTGGATTGGCAGACTGGGGTGGTGGTGCCTCTTTTTAAAAAGGGGGACCGGAGGGTGTGTTCCAACTACAGGGGAATCAGACTCCTCAGCCTCCCTAGTAAGGTCTATGCAGGGGTACTGGAGAAGAGAGTCCGGCTTATAGTCGAACCTCGGATCCAGGAGGAGCAGTGTGGGTTCCGCCCTGGTCGTGGAACACTGGACCAACTCTTTACCCTCTCCAGGATTCTGGAGGGTTCATGGGAGTTTGCCCAACCAGTCCACATGTGCTTTGTGGATTTGCAGAAGGCATTCGACTGTGTTCCCCGGGGTATTCTGTGGGAGATGCTTCGGGAGTACGGGGTACATGGCTCTTTGCTACGAGCCATTCAGGCCCTGTACAAACAAAGCAGCCGATTCTATTCATAATTTTTATGGATAGAATTTCTAGGTGCAGTCAGGGGATGGAGGGTGTCCGGTTTGGTGACCTCAAGGTCACATCACTGCTGTTTGCAGATGATGTGGTCCTATTGGGGGCATCAGGCCGTGAACTTCAGCTTTCACTGGATCGGTTTGCAGCCGAGTGTGAAGCGGCCGGGATGAGGATCAGTACCTCCAAATCCGAGGCCATGGTTCTCAGGCGGGAAAGGCCCTCTCTGAGTCGGGGATGAGCTCTTGCCTCAAGTGGAGGAGTTTAAGTATCTCGGGGTCTTGTTCACGAGTGATGGTACAAGGGAGCAGGAGATTGACAGGTGGATTGGTGCTGGGTCAGCAGTAAAGCCGCTGCTTCTCCACGTCGAGAGGAGCCAGGAGGTGGTTCAGTCATCTGGTTTGCATGCCTCCTGGACGCCTCCCTTGGGAGGTGTCACAGGCAAGTCCACCCGGGAGGAGACCCCGGGGAAGACCCAGGACACGCTGGCGTGACTATATAGCCCAGCTGGCCTGGGAGCGCCTCGGAATCCCCCCAGGGAGCTAGTGGAAGTGGCTGGGGAAAGGGAGGTCTGGGCCTCATTGCTTAGGATGCTGCCCCCGCGACCTGAACCCCAGAGAAGCAGAAGATGATGGATGGATGGATGGATGATGAATAATAATAATAAAAAAAAAAATAGAGTATAATGCCGTATGACCACTGTTGTCATTTCAACAAATACCCTTCACTTCCCAGTCCATGTGGCCCACATATGAAAACTGTGCTGTAAAACCAGCCGTTGTTTTTGTGATTCCACTACAACCAACTCATTTACATATATCCTTCTATTCAGGCTACAGCAGTTTAGCTCCACCTATTCACACTGAAGGTACAAGGAGTGTTTCAGGTTGGACTACTTTTAAATGAAGCACAGCCAATCAGAAAACAGCCCATTTACATTATTACAGTCTAAACACAGACTGAATATGTGGACCTCAAAGGAGAGAGAAAAAAAAAAGAAGTGGTGTATGGGCCCTTTAATGGGACAGACATATATCCATTCTTCTCCCCAGAGACTTTTAAAATGTCTATAATATCTCTGACATCACAAATGATAACCTTTAGATAATGATTCGTTAGCAAATGAGTCAGTTTTTATATGAAATCTCAGATTTTACCACAATTAATTATCAACTAACTCGTATTGCAACTAGTAACTAGTAATTCAACTCGTATAATTAACTAGTATTTCATTCTACACTGTATAAATTATCATTGAATACATCAACAGCAATTATTACTATGACAAGTTATTAAAATCTTTTGAAAAGTAGTGTAAACATCCTGTGAAAACATCTAGAAAATGTTTTGTTCAATACCGAAAGCATGCTCTATTAAAAATTATAATATCTAATTATAATAAATTACGACATACCAAAACTGAAAAAGATAAAATGCCACCTTGAGACTGACTGACGACTAATGAGATTTGAAAAATCACCACCAAAAGAAACGGTTTTCCACACTATAGCCATTTTAAAAGTAGAGATAAACTGCGGGATTTGTAGAGTCGACTCTTAGTTTTACCCGACAGCACATGCTACTGAAGACATGATGAGAACGCACCTCTCACCTTTCCTCTCCCTAATCAGAGCCAGCCTCCTCTCCTTCATCTCCGTGCTGAGGTTCTCCACCATGCGGTCGATGCAGTTGTCCAGCACCAGAGAGCGAGTCTGGGAGAGAATGGCCTGCCTGCAGATCGGACACTCGTCCTTTCGTCTCCGCCAGTCACCGATGCAGTGCTGACAGAAACTGTGCGCGCAGTTCAACGTCACAGCCTGAGAGAAAAAGTGCAGTTTACTATTCAGCTCATCAAAAACAGTTCATGCTTCTTGGGCTGTCACAATTATTTATGTTAGTAGTCTAACAAAATAATCTAAACAGTCTGAAGCAGGGGTCATCAACTGGTGGCCGAGAACCAGCAAAGGATCTCAGCAGACGGAACGGAGCACTTGGGAAGAAGAAGAAGAAAAAAAAACAGCAGCAAAGCCAATTAAAATAATAATAATAATAAAGAAAAACATTTTTGCGAAATACTACATTCAATATGACCCAGTGCGGCATCTGTAGCAGCCCTGTGTTGCAGGTTTTAAGTAACGACTTTAGCCGAAGACATCACATCATAAGACACTACAGGCAGAGGTGGACGAAGTACACAAACCATGTACTTGAGTTAAAGTAGAGACCCCCAAGGTAAAATATTCCTCCAGTAAAAGTAGAAGTTCCTCCCTTTAGACCTCCACTTGAGTAAAAGTACTAAAGTATTTCCCTTCAAATGTACTTAAGTATAAAGTAAAAGTACTAAAAGAGTAATTCTGGCTCTGATCTGGTCCTGTTATCATTTTTATAACCAGACTGGCTTCATGAACTCATTTCAGGTGAAAGTCCTCCAGCGTCTCTCTTGGTAAACCAGTCTTTTAATAGAACGTCATTAATTAGTGACGCTGACGTCTATTAAAATGATCAGAAGCACAAAACACTGAAGGGAAACAGTTTCCATCAGGGAGAACCGAGTGGCTCTGAAATCACTTTTTACACACAAGCAAAGTTTCAGTTTCAGATTTATTTACAACTTAGTTCCAAGTTTAAGTTGAATAAAAACTGGCTTTAAACTCAGGATCACAGATGAGCTCCTTTACTATGTTGATCTGTAGGCGTCTGTTCATAAACATAAACCAGCCCAAACTCATTTACTATAAAATGAAATGGTGTTTGTAGAAATTCAGAAAAAAGCCGCGTCAGTCTCGACTGCATATGTGGACATATTTCTATATTGAGCTCTATTTACACAAAGTTAGGTTAGTTCATCATTTATGTTGAACAGACTCTCCCAAAGTTTTACGCTGCTGCGCTGACGTTGAACCGCGTGCTGCACTGGGTCGGTATGACCAACAGGTCAAAACCAGCTCTAAACAAAGTGACCGCTGGGCCCTGATTGGTGCTCTGGCTTTGCGCTTCTTTCGTTTTGACATGTGACGTTTTTATACACACAGAAACCAAAAGGAACGACAGATTTCTCAAAATGTAGGAGAAAAAAGTCGGATATTAGACTCTGAAATGTAGTGGAGTGAAAGTAAGAAGTCGCCTGAAATGGAAATACTTAAGTAAAGTACAGATACACGAAAAAACTACAGTTTAGTACAGAAACTAATTACATTTACTTAGTTACTGTCCACCGACTACAGGCCTAGATATCAGGCCAGAAGGAGAACAATGTCAGACGTCTTCATAGATTTTTTAACTTTATTTTGCTATTTCGAGTCTGAGTAGTGAAGAGACAACAGGGTTTGTTAAAAAGGACGATGCTGATGAAAACATGAATTAACAGAGAATTTAGAAGCCAATGGATCCGACGATTCGACGAAAGAAAAATGACCTCAATTTAATCTACCTACAAAATTCAGCTCTGAGGGCAAATAAAATGAGTCAAAGCTCAACATGAAAGACCGACCAGAGTCTCGTCTACTTTGACGAGGGCAAGAGCATGAAACGCTCAGTAAGAAAATGTATTGATTTTTATTTTTATTGATTTTTAAAATCATCTAATTACATTTATCTTGTGAAAAGATACGTTTTTTTCCCTTTCATTAGAGTTAAGTGACACTTCTGCTTCACAAACAGCAGCCAATGGCCATACAATGTTTAAAAGCTCATGAGATCATAAAGTATGTTCAGAATAAGAGTTTAATAAAATACACTGGATTTATTTTTAAATACAGGTCTTAGACTAAAACTCAACTACACATTTAGTGTTTTCCTTCATGTCAGCTGTGTTGGAACAGGGAAAACTCAGTAGGAAAGAGCCAGGTAGTTCCATAAATGTGTAACCAACCTGTCATTCCACTAGACATTTATATTAGAAATTAATGGAGAAGATGTGGATAGAGTGGACAGCTTTTGTCTACTCTAATCATTTATTAACAACAGAGGATCCAGCACTCAAGAAACGCAAAATGGACCAGCACTCGACAGAACAAGGATGAAGGAGCTTGAAAATATCTTCAATGATTTTTCTCTAGAAACAAAATCCAGAATTGTAGAGCCCAAGTTGTAGTTTTCTCTGGGGTTCTTTATGAACGTGAAAGCTGGACAAGTATATATTTATAGTAAATGAGTTTGGGCTGGTTTATGTTTATGAACAGACGCCTACAGATCAACATAGTAAAGGAGCTCATCTGTGATCCTGAGTTTAAAGCCAGTTTTTATTCAACTTAAACTTGGAACTAAGTTGTAAATAAATCTGAAACTGAAACTTTGCTTGTGTGTAAAAAGTGATTTCAGAGCCACTCGGTTCTCCCTGATGGAAACTGTTTACCTTCAGTGTTTTGTGCTTCTGATCATTTTAATAGACGTCAGCGTCACTAATTAATGACGTTCTATTAAAAGACTGGTTTACCAAGAGAGATGCTGGAGGACTTTCACCTGAAATGAGTTCATGAAGCCAGTCTGGTTATAAAAATGATAACAGGACATCAGAGCCAGAATTACTCTTTTAGTACTTTTACTTTATACTTAAGTACATTTGAAGGTAAATACTTTAGTACTTTTACTCAGGTTGAGGTCGAGTAAGGACTTCTACTTTACTGGAGGAATATTTTACCTTGGGGGTCTCGACTTTAACTCAGGTACATGATTTGTGTACTTCGTCCACCTCTGCTAAAGACCCAAAGAGAAGACAGAATATTCTCGGAAAACATCATCCATATGGCCACCAGGAGTTGGAATATTAATATTTAGTGCCACAAGGCGACCATACCTCGATGAAAAGCTCGGAGCAGATAATGCACTGCAGTTCATTTTCTAGCACTTCTGTCATCTGTGTGACAACCTCCTCCTTCTGCGCTCTTGCCTTCTCCTTCTCTTCCTGCAGGAACCAGAACCACAACATTTCAGTCGAACAGACTACAACGCACAGGGACAAGGGCACTGAGGATGATGAGGGTGCAGCAGATTTAAAAGGTTGGTTACCTGCAGCAGCTAAATAAATAAATAAATGAATGAATGAATAAAAAAAAAGATCCAAATGTGAAACTAATTTGAAAATAGTGAAGATGTATACCTGCTTGTTTTAGTAGAGAGTTTACTTTTTTATGTTTTTATATATTTTTATCATTTTAAAAGCCTCCAGAAGCCATGCACTAAAGAAAAGAGGTGCACAGAGTGAAAGTGTGTGCAGAGCTGTGGACATTTCTTAGCCCAAATGCTGCCTCATGTTATTTTATAAATAGGGTTAAAAAACCTAATGACAATTCACTTTATATATCACCTGTTGTATCTCCTGCTTGGAGTGTGTTCGAATGTGTGACTGTGGGCATGACAACTGGTTACCATGCTACACAACAATTTGACTGCATGTAGCTCAACTCGTCTGCATGAAGTTTGTCCAAAAGAAGCGAAAACAGAGAAAAACGGTGTGCATCAGCTGTTCGATGCATCAGGTATGTGGCTATTATTTGTCTTATTATACACTTTGTTTCGTGTAAACTGTGGAAAAAACAGTCAAAACAAAAAGTGGCAAATCATTTTTGCATGACGCCACCGTTCACGTTACAAATATGCTGTTTAAAATTTCAGTACCCCCAACTCAACACACTTTCCAGCATCTCTAAATGAGCGACTAGTCTGCTATTAATATTGTCTGTAATTCACATCCATCAGAAACTCCTTTAAGGCATAATCATGATGATGGATGTGCAACTGATGTCCAAATGATAACTGAATGAGTTAGGCATATGAAGCTGATGACATCTCTCGTGAGCCATTTGCTCTTTTCTCCTTCTCATTTAAGGCACTTTTTAATCCTTTGGTAAGTAGTAATAGTTTCTGTAGGTCTGGACTAAATACTGAAGGTGGTCGGTGTAAATCTAATCAGTCCCCACGTCTCAGAGGGTTTACCTTGGTAACCTCCAACTCCTTGTCTTTGGCCTGTAGGACCTCCTTAAATCCTTCCCTTGCATGTTTGAGCTCTTCTATCACTTTCCGTTGCTGCGACAGAAGTGAAAATGAAAGAAAACATAAAATAAGTACAATAAAATCCTGGCCTGACTGCTGGGATTTGAAAAACACAGCTCTTTGCAATTCCTACCTCTTTTAACGCCTCCTCCAGCTGTTTCTTCAGACCAACTTCATTCTGTTGGGCTTGCTGCATCTTTGACAAGCAACAGTTGTTGTAATGAATTGCTATTAATTACACAAACACATGGCAAAAAAGTCAAGAATAACTACTTGTGAGTTCAGGCCGACATTTTTGTGGAGGCAAAACTGTGAAGGCAAGTTTTCCACTTATTGTAAACTGAAAAGAGTCGCTCATCGAAGCCCATAACAGCTGAGAACATCTGCCCAGGACTCCAACAGTACAACAAAATTTACCCCTTACCCCAAATATTACTACCGCTGATTTCTAGAGGTAACAGTGAGTCACACAGGATCAAATCAAGTCTATTAGAGATACTGAACAACGTCACACTATTTGAGGTTGTATTGTGGCTACAAGGCTAATGTAGTAAGGATGGAACAATCCACCAAATTCAGTATTTGATCTGATACAGCAGTGTCTCAATTCATTTTAATACAGCAAAAAAGCCAAAAACGAGTTAATATTTTATATGTAATACGTTGATGGTTCCGCTTCAGATTATTAGAACACTTAAAGGGTTTTGCTTTTTCGTTTCATAATGTTCTGCATGTATGTCTCAGCCATGAATGTCTTTAATTAATTAATTAATTAATTAATTAATCAATGCCCGGAGCGGTGGGCAGCCCTATCCACAGTGCCTGGGGAGCAGTTGGGGGTTAGGTGTCTTGCTCAAGGACACCTCAGTCATGTGCTGTCGGCTCTGGGGATCGAACCGGCGCCCTTCTGGTCACAGGACCAGTTCCCTAACCTCCAGCCCACGACTGCCTCAATACTTCATACTTTAGCACAATCTAATTCTGAACCTTACGTTGATCCTGAACAAGCTTTTCGATCAGCAGCTGTGAACGACTAAACTTGGAAAAAAAGCCAGAAACAAACAGAATACAATTCAGCACGAGATGGTGTGAAACGCTTTACAGACTGACTGGAACGAAACATTCAGGTTAATTCATCAAATACTGGAAAGGCTGAAGTGAAGCCGACACTGCCACACTTTCATTCCACAACACAAAAAGGTACTAAGGAATTGGTTATATTAAAACATTTGATTCAACGTTCGAGGGTCAGCAACGTGGTGATATTTTGTAATTCATATCCTGGCTGCTGTTCATCAGTACTTAACAACTGCATGCTTCATTAAAAAGGCATAGTGAGTCTTGCTCAACTAAAGTACAGTAAGTAAAACATGCAATAAAAGTATCCACAGTTTTTTAAAAGTGGCACGTGTTTATGCCGTGGAAAAATGTCTAAGTATCGCGATATGATATTTTGGAATCATCACCCACCCACAGACTTCATTTTTAATTTTTTCTTTATTTGACAGAACTGCTGGAAAAAAGCAAAAGAGCATTGAAGGTCGTGTTTTTATGAGCAACATCACTTTCACCTATAACTTTTACCTTGAATTACTGAGTGTTTTACTTATTGTTGAACATGAATTACAAAATATCACCATACTGCTGACCTCCCCCTTGAACATTGAATCGAATGTTTTAACATCACAGCCACCGTGTTACTCAAGACAACATGCTCTTTTTACTGCTTAAATACGATATCGCTGCTGGAACAAAACCCTGCATCTCCAAAATGATCATTTTAGAGGAGAAGGAAAAAAACAACTTTATCTTTAACGTAAATCAATGGAACCAAAAGTCATTTCGGGTCTTTCCTTTTGGTCCATTTGCCATGAAAGTTACACACAATGTATTGTTAGTCAAGTCCAGATAGGGTTGCAGTAGCAGTTGGGAGAACAGAGAATCCCAGATGACCCTGTCCCTGGCAACGTCCTCCAGCTCATTGCTGGGGGACCCCAAGCCGCTCCCAGGCCAACTTGGAGATGTAATCCCTCCAGCGGGTCCTAGGACGACCCCAGGGTCTTATCCTGGTAGGACCCCCACTGGGAGGTGTCCAGGGGGCATCCGGATCAGATGCCCGAACCACCTCAGCTGGCTCCTCTCAATGCGGCTCTACTCTAATCATCTCCTGGATGGCTGAGCTCCTCACCCTATCAAATAGAGTGTAGCCCGCCACCCTGCGAATAAAGCTCATTTCCGCCGCTTGTATTCGCGATCTCATTCTTTCGGTCATTACCCACAGCTCATGACCATAGGTGAGGTCAGGATGTAGACCGTTAAACAGAGAGCTTCGCCTTATGGCTCAGCATCTTCACCACTACAGTCCGGTACAGTGACCGCATTACTGCTGCCGCCTGTCCCGGCCTGCAGCCGATCTCACGATCCCTCTTGCCATGACTCGTGAACAAGACCCTGAGATAATTAAACTCCTCCACCTTGGGCAAGTCCTTCACCCTTCCCTGGAGTGGGGTTTGGTTTATTCTTAAATTTTTAAGGTTATTTAGGTGGACTCTCCCTGCACCATATATTTTGGTATCTTTGTTTTTTTTGTGTGTATTTTAAATTGAGCAGAAATAAAAAAAACTGCTGCTTTACTGTGCAGCAGTAAACGTCTCTCACCTCAAGTCTCCTTTCCTCCTCACAGATGGATTTCTCCAGCATCTCCACACGGTGTAGGGCCATTTCCTGCTGGGAGTTCAGCTGGCCTCGTAAAACCTCCATCTGTTCCTGCAGCTCCTGCATCTTTCTCTGCTGCTCCGCGCTGGCACGCTCTTGCCCTGCCAGCTCGGCCGCCCGTTTCTGAGTGACCTCCATTCGTTCCTTCAGCGCTCGCAGGTTGTTATTGTAGCGCTGCAGGGTGGCTAGCTGCTGGCTGCCATCACTGCAGTGGGCGGAGCTACCGGGTGGGTCATTAGGCCCACTGTAGGCAGGTAAGACGCTCTGATGCGCTGCTGCCGTCGGACACGGCTGGGCACTGGACTTGTCTGTATTGGAACTGCGATACAGCTTGCTCTTGGAATCCAACGTCGTACCTGCTTCCACTTCATCCGTGCCAAACTTACGCTTCGACTTTTTGGGTTTAGGGACAGAGATGTTTGCTACAGCCTCTGCGGCAACACCCTTAGTCAAGAAATCTTTGATTTTGCTGAGTCTGCGACGAACCAGGATGTACTCAAACTCGACTGGATTGCCGTCCAAAGGAACACCTAACCTCACAACATCACCCTGCTGTATGGCGTGAGGTTTCCGAGGGGAAATACGTGTTCCGTTCACCCACACTCCATTTATGCTCTGAAACAGCGGAGAGGGGAGAAAAAAAAAAAGAGTAAGGATAACAGCTTGAGCTCAACTCAAATCACCTACTTCAGTACAATTTTGAGCCACTGTTAAAATAAAAACTGAAATAAAATTTGATCTAGAATTGTTGAAACACAATGCAAAAACACGAATGGTGGAACCACTGACATTTGAGAACATGTATCAAAATTTACTGATTTTTAAACCTTTTAATGGGTTAACAGCTTAATATAAATCAGAATGCCTGACCATGTCTGAATTTTCTGTTTTCTGCTTTAAAGGAGAACTGCATATCATTGATTTTTCTAAATTTCTGCATATGTCAGTGGTTGAAACACAAACAGGGTGATTCTCAGATTTCTTTACAGTGGCGGTGATAGAAACCGGGGGTCACAGTGTTTACACACACAAATATAGGCATTTTATTTACTATCCAAAACCACCAGTGAACCTATGTGTGTCTTCTGAGCTTTTATTTGTAATGTTAATGAAGGTAAATTAGCAGTAACTCTGATTTTTTTGTCTTTGAGAACCATTTTGCCTTTTGAGATAAAGATCTGACCTAAAACATGAAGTATATCAACATCTCCGGCATCAATCAGCGTATTTATATTTATGTCTGTGAGGGGCCTTTTAGAGATGGACGCCTGGTTCCTATCATCACCACTGTGAAGAGTTCTGACTCGGTATGGACCTCTAGAGCACCTAACACTTAATTATGCAGCATTTCTGAAACATCTGAGGAATTTCCATTTAATGGTTCACATTTCTTTTACACTTTCACTTTTATTAAACATTGTTTCTTCTAGTGCTCTTTTAATTTTATGCTATTTCTTGCCATGTATTGCTTTTACATTACTGCTATGAACAGTAAACTACATTTTCATATATAAAACATACAGTTATTATTATATATTAGACAATAAGACATATTTCAGAAACTACTAGTTACAATTATGAATCCAAGAGAGCTGTAAGGCATAAGCACAATAAATCAAGCTGACCTATGTAAAGTACTGTACCTCATTATCAGTGACTGTCCACTGTCCATCCTCCCTCTGCTTTAGCATACAGTGATTCCTGGAGATCATCAGTGGACAACTTACCGACAGGATCTGATGGGTGACATTCAGGCCACGGCCTATGGTAACCTGGTCAAGAAACAAAAGGGTCATTTTTAAAAAAAACTTACATCCCTAAACTTTTCAAATGTTTTGAGATAATCAGGTAATCAGGCCTACAGGTCATTAACGGGGCTGATATTAAGAATGTTTTGCCAACCACTTGTCTTCAAAAAATAAAACACAAAATATATGTGAAGATGTGTTCATCTTAAAGAGGGAAATGACCAATTATATCCACCAAGTTTTCCAAATGTCTGCATATTTCAGGGGTTGAGATGTAAACAGAGTCATTCGGAGTGGTTTGGTGTGAAGTGGCTGATTTGCAGAGGCACAGATTTTACAGTGGTGGTGATGGGAACCATGATTACAACACAAATACAGACATTTTATTTACCACCCAGAACCACCAGTGAACCTACATGCATCTTCTGAGCTTTATATGGAGTGATATGAAAATAGTGACACATTTGGGGGGGAAGTTCTCTTCTATTCCGACTTATAACACCCTTCATGTATCCATCTACCATGAGTAGATTAAAATAAATTGATCATAACACGTGTTAAACCAGGACTTCATACCAGAACTACCATAAAACAATGTTTTAGACACCAGGCACTGTATCCATAACCATCTCATGCCAGCAGCTTTCTGTGAGGGAGCTTTTAGAGGTAACTAGATGTCTGGTTCCCATCACCACCACTGTGAACAATTTTGACTTACTTTCTCTGGAACGGAGAAACGTTTCGCGACAAACCACCCTGGATGACTTGTTTACATCTAAACCGTTTATTATGCAGATGTTTCAGAAAATCGATGGAGTCTCATCATGCAAGTTAGCTTAGCTGTGAGCTTCATAGAGTTTCGCTCTGTTAGCATTAGCTCCGCCCTGTCGAACAAAGTAGTATTGTAGTTATAACTACAATACAGAACCAAAACACCTCCGTTTACATTCAATGAGACATGTTATTATGCTAAACGTGTCAATATGCACCCAACTGGCTCCAAATGGTCACAACTGGGTGTAAACATTAGCTGTAATTAGCTTAGCCACTCAGCATTTTACGAATTCTCCGTTCCACCTTAAATAGCGACGCTGGGGCGCCAGGAGAAACCGAGGCGCGTTACCTGCTGCTCCATTTAAGGTGGAACGGGAAATTGGAGTAAGAAGCTTCAGCCTCAATAACAAAGCTTCAGTTAACGTTACCTCAGAGTTTTCGTACAGCCGTAACCAGCCGGTGTCTTTCCCAACTCGTTTTAAACACCATGTTTTGTCATTTACACAGTTTTCTCCCTCAGCACTGCTCTGTTCTTCATCGACCTCCTCCATATTTCACTCAAAATGTAGGACTAAATAACCACGACGACGAGATTTGCTGTCATTGTACACGGCAGATCTGCAGGAAGCAGAGCTAAAACCAAACTAAACAACAAAACTGGCGTAAAATAGCATTAAACTGAACAAATTTGAACAAAAAATAACAAAAATGAACAGAATTATAAACTAATGAACTACATTAAACCGCACTAAACCAACCCAGCTAACCAACTTAGCTACATTAAACTGAACTGAACCGCTCAAGGACAAAACTAAAACAGAAATGATCAAACTACAAAAAAATGTACAGTAAACTGCACCAATTAGCAGCTCAGTCAGATTTATGAGAATGCAGATTACACCAGATAAAGGCGAGAGATAACACACACAAAAAGCACGAACATAAAAATATGAAAACAGCCGATTTATGTCTTATTTTGTTGTGCATTTCAAAATAAAAGTCCACGCTAACCCTTTAAAGGGTCCATACTCTACATATTTCTAGCATCTCTGAGGTCTACATAAAGGTATAGGTATTGTGAATACGTAGACAGAACACAGAAATTAATATCTAAAGTTAGATCTGCTTGTTTATTAACTATTTTAATTTATCAGAATACATGCTTGTTAGACAGACCTGAATAAGTGTGGTAAACGGTTATGTAGTGAAAATTTAGTCATTTTACATGGCCATTTTGCCACCTCTCTGTATGCCTTACAATGGAACAGGCTGTTTTTGTTACTGTGCCTTGAAGACTGATTTATGTAAATGAGCTCTGTTATGATTGGCTGCCCTGTAACGTGTCTCATTCAAAAAGTAGTAACAGCTAAGAAAACTTTATTGTGAGTGGGCGGGCCTAACCTGCTGTGTGTGTGTGTGTGTGTGTGTGTGTGTGTGTGTGTGTATATATATATATATATATATATATATATATATATATATATATATATATATATATATATATATATATATATATGAATGAGTTGGTCTTGTGACATCACAGAAACAATCCATTCAAAACAGGCTGTTTTTGCAGCATAGTTTCCATGTATGGACTGTACTGAGTGGGCAGTGAATGGTTTGTTCTGAAACTGTGACAATGTTTACATACTATTTTAAACTTAAAAAAAGGTTTTCCATGTGGGAATAATTGAAGTGAAGAATTAAACAACTGGAAAAAAGTTTTAAGAACAAAAAAAGTTTCAAACAGCCCACCCCCATGTATACACACTTTAAATGTCTTTCAAAACTAACGCTCACCTTCAAGATCAGCAGAGGTTGACGAAGTACATAAATCATGTACTTGAGTTAAAGTAGAGACACCCAAGGTAAAATATCACTCCAGTAGAAGTAGAAGTTCCTCCCTTTAGACCTCCACTTGAGTAAAAGTACTAAAGTATTTACCTTCAAATGTACTTAAGTATAAAGTAAAAGTACTAAAAGAGTAATTCTGACTCTGATGTCCTGTTATCATTTTTATAACCAGACTGGCTTCATGAACTCATTTCAGGTGAAAGTCCTCCAGCTTCTCTCTTGGTAAACCAGTCTTTTAATAGAACGTCATTAATTAGTGACGCTGACGTCTATTAAAATGATCAGAAGCACAAAACACTGAAGGTAAACAGTTTCCATCAGGGAGAACCGAGTGGCTCTGAAATCACTTTTTACACACAAGCAAAGTTTCAGTTTCAGATTTATTTACAACTTAGTTCCAAGTTTAAGTTGAATAAAAACTGGCTTTAAACTCAGGATCACAGATGAGCTCCTTTACTATGTTGATCTGTAGGCGTCTGTTCATAAACATAAACCAGCCCAAACTCATTTACTATAAAATGAAATGGTGTTTGTAGAAATTCAGAAAAAAGCCGCGTCAGTCTCGACTGCATATGTGGACATATTTCTATATTGTGCTCTATTTACACAAAGTTAGGTTAGTTCATCATTTATGTTGAACAGACTCTCCCAAAGTTTTACGCTGCTGCGCTGACGTTGAACCACGTGCTGCACTGGGTCGGTATGACCAACAGGTCAAAACCAGCTCAGAACAAAGTGACCGCTGGGCCCTGATTGGTGCTCTGGCTTTGCGCTTCTTTCGTTTTGACATGTTACGTTTTTATACACACAGAAACCAAAAGGAACGACAGATTTCTCAAAATGTAGGAGGAAAAAGTCGGATATTAGACTCTGAAATGTAGTGGAGTGAAAGGAAAAAGACGCCCAGAACGGAAAAACTTCAGTACAGATACACCAAAAATACTAAAGTACAGAAACTAATTACATTTACTCAGTTACTGTCCACCACTGAAGACCAGATGATCAGAAGAGGAGTAATCTCTAGGGTAAAGGTAAACCTGGGGTTTAACAGATGTAACTATGCTTACATTTTGTGTTTTGGCCAGAGCGTGGCTCCTGCTTCGTACTTACATTTTATGGCCTCCACCTGCCTTATAGCTCTACTGTGTAGGTGTAGAGTTACAGTCTGTAGCCCACCTGTTTATTCCTAAAGTTTATCTGCCCCGTCTATTCCATGCATCAACAGCCAGTTTCTGACCACAGAAACCTCAGTCCACTCTCAGCACAGCAGTGGCATTGAGACGGTAATGTGTGTGGTGCTGGTGCTAGTATTAGACCCAGCAGTCGTGCTGGAGTTTGACACTGTGTCAAAGGCTAGAAATTGGATGACACAAACTCTGCAAAAGATGAGCTGCAGTCTCTAATTGTGCAGCAAGATGGAGATGAAAAACATTTCAATTACCTTAGTCACCAGCAGAGGGCGACACAGGATTTCTGTTCATGTCATGACTCGAGCACATCTCTAAGATCCTCTGTACTTGTACCAGCTGCAAGATAGAATCAATCAAATATAATCAAAAGAATGAAACTGCCATTGAGAAGCCTAAAGACCCTGCTATAAACACCAGCATAGACTGGCATGGCAGGTCGTCAGCAAATCCAGCATATCTTGTGTTTTGGATGCTGGCATGCTGCTCAGACGCAATGGACGTTATTAGACTGATCACCAAAAAAAGCATATGTTGTGTTTTGGATGCTGGTACACTGGTCAACCAGCATGACTGTGCTGGGTGACCAGCTAAACCATAACCAGACTGGCATGAACCAGTTCATGCTGGTCTATGCTGTTTTTTGTCAAGAGGGGACCCGTCACAAGACAGGATATTCTAGAGCAGGGGTGTCAAACTCAACCACTGACAGGGCCGTATGAAAAAAACCTCAACAAATCTGTGGGCCAGAGAACATCTCCGCTTCAGGTTTAAATAAGATTTTACTATAATCCACAATATCCGTTCTTTATTCAAAATGCGCTATTCACAGCAAAATATAGGCACTTGTAGCAGAAATATTGCATGAATATTTGAAATATTAAAACACACACACACACACACACAATATATACATATAGGCTGCATGGTGGGTAGTGCTGTCTCCTCACAGCAAGAAGGGCCTGGGTTCAATTCCCCGACCAGGCATCCAGGGTCCTTTCTGTGTGGAGTCTGCATGTTCTCCCTGTGTCTACTTGGGTTTCCTTCCACAGTCCAAAGACATGCAGTAAGGCCAACTGAACAGAGTAAATTGACCCTTGGTGTCTGTCTGTCTGCCCTGCAATGGACTAGTGACCTGTCCAGGGTGTATCCTGCCTTCTGCCCGATGACAGCTGGGATAGGCTCCAGCACACCCTGTGACCCTGAGGAAGAAGTGGCTTAGAAGATGTGTGTGTGTGTGTGTGTGTGTGTGTGCATATATGTAACATCAAGCTACAGATAATTGTTCAACCTTTTAAAAGATCCCCAAGGAAATCTTTTAAACCTACCTACTATGTGCTTGTTAAAGACACATGTTATGTGGGATCTCATGATCTCTTTCTTGGAATCATTCTCTGAGCTGCTGAGCTGAGCGTTTATAGTGTTCATAGTCTTTTGAAACACAGCTGGTGTTGATAGCACATTAATGACACTTATAATAATAATAATAATTTGTGTTAATTATTTTACATTTGTATAATGTGAGCTTACTGTAGTTTATGGAAGTCCAAGCCTTTTGTTTCGTTTGCGTATTTGTTCAGCAGTGTCCACATCTCAGGTCCAAGCCTTGGAAATTTCCTGGATAGATAGATAGGCAGACAGATAGATACCATCCATTTTGTAAGCCGCTTCTCCATCAGGGTCGCAGGGGGGTGCTGGAGCCTATCCCAGTGGTCTTTGGGCAGAAGGCAGGATACACCCTGGACAGGTCGCCAGTCCATCTGACAGACACAGACAGTCACTCACACATTCACAAACCAGGGGCAATTCAGCATGTCCAATTGGCCTGACTGCATGTCTTTGGACTGTGGGAGGAAACCGGAGAACCCGGGGAGAACATGCAAACTCCACACAGAGAGGACCCTGGTCACAGACCCGGCCGGGGAATCGAACCCAGGCCCTCCTTGCTGTGAGGCGACAGTGCTACCCACTGCGCCACCGTGCCACCCTAATGAGATACCAGTGCATTACATACAGTACATCTGACTATTTGGCATACAGCGGTTTAGCCCTGCCCACTCACATTGAAGTAATAAGGAATGTTTCAGCCTGGGTTGCCAATCAAAACAAAGCTCATTATTCTGAAAGGCACAGTAACAGTTTATGGGACAGTTTAAGGGATAAACCAAGGTTAGAAAAAAATGATGTAAAAATTGAATTATTACTGCTTTGGCTACATAAACAAATGTTATAAGTGGACTTCAGAAAATAACAGAAAAATATAGACATTGGGCCGTTAAACCAGTGGTGGGCAGCTGTTAGGTGATATTTCCAGAATGCTCTGTTAGAAGTCCACTCCTCTCTTATAACGTTGCGAATTTTAAAAGATGCAGTGGTTGGCTGCAGATTGGTGGGCATCGCATCACCAGGAGACTTAAATAGCAAGAGAGAATCAACCATGACTAACATTCAGAGGAAGCTGGGTAAAAAAAGCCACTATGAACATGCTAAGTGTGAACGGTTGGGACTGCCCCCAAGTTTCACTGACTCCCCCATTAATAGGCTTCATAAGAATTCTCACTTGTGATTAATATATTCTTAGACATGACTGATGAATACTGATATATATATATATATATATATATAAAAGGCAAATGAATGACAGTGCATTTAGGAATCCCAGCAGGTGGGATCACAGGGGCGTGGAGAAAATGAGTCAAACAGGGTCAATTACTCCTTTGAGAAATGTAAATGTGGCCCAGATCTGTTTTGTAATGTCCTGGGCATATTAACATTTTTTATGAGGGCCACTTCGTGGGGCAGTTGTGGGCTGGAGGTTAGGGAACTGGCCCTGTGACCAGAAGGTTGCTGGTTCAATCCCCCATACCAACAGTCCATGACTGAGGCATTCTTGAGCAAGACACCTAACCCCCCAATTGCTCCCTGGGCACTGTGGATAGGGCTGTCCACCGCTCTGGGCAAGTGTGCTCACTGCCCCCAGTGTGTGTGTGTATTCATTAGTGTGTATGTGGTGTTTTACTTCACAGATGGGTTAAATGCAGAGGTGGAATTTCCCTGTTTGTGGGATTAAAAAAGTATCACTTACTATTTACTTATTTTCATTCCCATGCTATTTGCCATTAGGCAGCACTGTCAAATCTGTGCCAGAAGCGAACCAGATCTGTTTTGACCTATGGCTCACATGCAGATTGCTGGAGATTGCTAAAGCACTACAATAGAGCTTACTGTAGGCGGAGTTCTGTGTTCCAGTAAAGCACATTGTGGCAGGATTCACAAATGCTTTCCAAAGTAAGAGCATTCCCAACACTAAAATGTGTTTCAGAATACACTCCCATATTAACCAAACGTATTTTAAAATGCATCACACCAGATCTTTTTGCTTGCCACTGGTGGCTGTTTTATGTTCATATATGGGATGTGGTTGGTTAGTGTAGTGGTTAACACCTCTGTCTTCTATGCTGAAAACTGGGGTTTAGTCCCCCCACCAGGGCAAGCACCCTATACTATACCAATAAGAGTCCTTGGGCAAGACTCCTAACACCACCTTGGCCGACCTGTGTAAAAATATCTCTGGATAAGAGTGTCTGCCAAATGCCGTAAATATATGGAAATTAAGGAGCTGTATTGAATATATATATATATATATATATATATATATATATATATATATATATATATAAAATATAAACTTTTACACTGTTTCCTGTTGCACTGAAGCTTACAACGAGTCTCAAATACACACTTTTATGCTTAAAGTTCTCAATATGCATCAGTTGCCCACACAAGCTAGAAAGTTAGCTTGCTTTACCTCAAAGGCAAACTAGCTACCTTTGCAAGTAACCTACAAGCAAATCAATCATACAGTCAAACATCTTCCCTGCAAATCGTCACTGTCAACGCTGCTGTGTAATACCAGATATATGTAAAACTGTTATGGATTCAACTCAGAGAAAGAGAACCATTGTTGCCCTTCTCCACTTTTGGAGAAGTTATGTTTGTGATGAAGACCAGTCTAACGTTGCTGATTGGCCGATGTGGCAGCCACATTTATCTGCAGAAAGTTGAACTCTGCTTGCCTTTTCTGCTGATTTTGAGACACTGAAAACCATCAGGCACTGTGCGATGCAACAGAGCTCTCTGCTGAATTGAAACGGACAGGATGGAGTGAGGCAAAATTGCAAGTGGACACATGCTGTCACTGAGAAAAGGACATAGACACAAAAGAACCGAACAAAAAACCTCCGGCGGCCCGGAGTGTATGATGGCTGTTAGTTCAAGGTGAAATGCAGCCTCCATCTGCTGTTCCTTGTTTATCCACTCACTCGCTAGTCAGCACTCAGCAGACACTTAGTTGCATATGGATAATAAAAAGGCATTCTGTTTACACTTGTTTTGAGTAATTCCATCAATCGTGTGACAACAATGCATTCTACATCTTTTAATGTAATCTGAATAGGCAAAAACACTGGTTGATGCAGAGCATAAAATGGGCCCTTAGTGTCACTGCAGTGCTGAGAATGATCCACCACACAAATGTAATATATACTCTGTGGGGGTCCTGACCTTTGATAATTAGGAAAAGTGAGGCTTACAAACCATAGAGAAAAGCAGATGGACTACAGTCTGCAATATGTAGAACTACAAAGTTCTCCTGTATCTCCTATATTCTCCTATGCACTGGCTCCCCTCAGGGCTGTGTCCTGAGCCCCCTCCTGTTTACACTGCTCACATATGACTGCTCAGCCATCCATCCAGGCTGTCATACTGTAAAGTGTGCAGGCGGCAAATAGTGATGAGCCTGGCTATAGGCAGAAGGTGGAACACCTGGAGAGTTGGTGCAGTGAGAACAATCTCTCCATCAACGTGAAGAAAACAAAGAAGATGATTGTGGATTTCAGAAGGGGCAACACCACCGCCCCCTGGAGTAATAACACTTCCAGCCTGATCAGGAAGGCACATCAGCGCCTCTACTTCCTCAGACGGTTGAGGCGTGCTGGACTCGGGAGCTCAGTCCTCACCTCATTCTACAGATGTGTGGTGGAGAGCGTTCTGTGCTCCAGCATCACCGTGTGGCATGGAAGCTGCTCTGCGGCAGAAAGGAAAGCTCTGCAGAGGGTGGTGAAGGCTGCACAGAGGACTGTTGGAGTCAGCCTTCCCTCCACCGTGGACATTTACACCTTCAGATGCAGGAAAAGGGCCACTGGCATCATGAAGGACCCCACTCACCCAGCACACACACTCTTTTTGTCCCGCTCCCCACAGGTAGGAGGTTGCGGAGCATTAAGAGTAGAACAACCAGACTGAGGAACAGCTTCTTCCCTGAAGCTGTAAGACTCTTAAATTCCAATTAGACAATCACTTCAACGGCACTTCATGTCCACTTATTTACCTCTGCTGCTGTACTGAACCAGTGCCCACCACTATATCACCCCTCCACTATATCACTCCTCCACTATATCACCCCTACACGTCACTCTATACATGTCACTTTATACATCACCAGTATTAAGATGTACACCTTCTACCTCGTACTCATGCTGCTGTGGTCCATGCTGCTGTTATTTGCACCTTCTATTTATTGTTTGTTACTTTGGGAGTTGACTGGACCGTGAGTACAATGTTTCGTTCCACCTCATGTACCACATGTGATGCGAATGACAATAAAGCCTTATCTTATCTTATCTTATCTTATATGGTAAGTGGGGTTGATAAAATGTGTTGTTCTCTCAAGAAGGTACCTAATTAAGTGTCCAGTGAGAGTGTATTCATTAGTGTTGCTTTTGTTAGGCTGTTTTTTGTTGTACTAGTACAAATTGTCTGGAGCCTCTTGTGTAAGTACATGTGAGCAGCTCTAACAAGAATTCCTCTACGAGAACTGTGCACTGTATAACACCTTCATGTAACAAGTAAGGTGAAACATGGAACTACAGAAGCTGCCGTCCTCTTTGCCCTTTATGCTATTTCACTTCTCCTCCCTCTGTGTGTGGTTTTATTCTCTTCTACGTTTCTGTTTAGCATTAATGCTCTGCAGGAAAGGACAGCATACACAACTCCTGCTCAGGCAGTGTGAATATGCCTGTTGTCTCTGGTTGGCAACAGAGAACCTTTACCATTCGTGCTAGGGCCTTCGGTTAAAGTCAAAAACTCTCAAAAAACAACCTCTATAGTAAAGCTCATTTCTGCCAGCATCTCTCTGGGATACTAGTAGCATGCTAAGTTAACGGCAATTCACATGTACTCGTAGCTTTAAATTGTTTAATTGACTACAGCTGGTAAAAGACATTCCATGTTTTATTTGAAGCTTGTAACTGTTATGAAAACTTTTGCCAAGGTAGGTGACCACACCTTTTCCAAACTCACACTTTTCTGGGTTAAGCACAAGGGAGGCATCTCGTAACCTGGTCAATACTGTTTCCAGCAGCTGCATGTGGTGTTCCCAGGTGTCCGAATAAACAACAATGTCATCAAGGCAGGCATTGCAATTTGGCACGTCTCCTAGAACAATAGTCATGAGGCGTTGGAAAGTAGCTGGAGCATTTCGTAAACCGAAAGCCATTGATACAGCAGAAATGTATCAGGGGTAGCAAATGCAGGGATGTTAGAGGAACCTGCCAATAGCCTTTCAGTAGATCTAATTTGGCAGAGCCAACTCGATCAACACAATGGCGTTTACTTTTCTGTAATAACATAACATGGCATAACATAACAGACATTAATATGTGTATATTGTACGTATGTAGCAGTTTTACACAGCTTTGATGGATTTTATACTTGTATAGAGCTGCCGTCGCTGTTTTCCATTCCTAACAACTACCTGAAAGTTGGTTAGCCTACATCTTGTGTTCACTGTCAGTGACATATGTAGTTCCAGAAGGCAAAGAGTGATGATTTATCCCTCAAAATTGATCCCATTGTAAAGCAAAGCATGATTGTCAGGTCCCATTTATATTGGTGGTCAATCTGACTTGGTAGGCCTTCTGTTCAGCTCTTGAAGTGAACTGACCAATAGCTCGCTTAGCTGTATCTGTCTAGACACCACAGGGAAAAAATATTTCCATCGCTGTTCCGCTTCAGGAATTTAACCCTTATGTTCCCAACCAAAAAGAAATGAGTATCGCTATGATGTTTACAGAGTTTAACAATAAGCATAATGAATTTATACATTAAAAATGAAAATTGCAGGCGCCCCTGGTGCATCTCCTCCTCTGCTCCTCCTACTTTTGATGTTAATATTCCCTCAATGCTGCGCAACTGCCTGTGGTTTAGTGTTGTCCTGTTATAACACAGCCTGAGTGAGTGATAATATGTGTTATATGTGTGTTATATAATAGATCCTTCAGTGTGCGTATGCCATTCATTGACGTTTTGACCAGACTATTTCTACTTCCTGACCTCTGAAGATGCATTTTCTGTGTATATTCACTTATATTTATATTCCAAGATGCCTCAGAAGTCTGGGAGAAGAAAAACATGTGAGATTCATGGGACAATGTGATTAGTCAATTTTTCTCAATTTCCACCGCAGGATGAGTCTCCCGCCGTCAGTCGCATGCCGACATGATTTGAGATTAAAACAGACACATCTGCCCTTATTCATCAAAGTTGCATACAATCAAATCTGATCGTGAAATGAGCACGTGGACATTTCACAGACAGTTTTGGGGCGCATGAACTTTGGCGTATCTTTGGCAAATCTTTGGCATATCTCTATGATTAAACGCATGTCTGGTAGGAGCATGTGCACATTTTAATGTATTAGTTTAATAACCTGAAAAACAAATGCCTGATCTGCAGTTAACTAACCAAAACCATTACCAATATCATCTGTAATACTGCTAGCAAGAACAAAAACAGAAAATAAAAACAATAATAATCATTTATGGACATGGTAAATAACAAGGTATACTTATTTTAGATGCACATTGATAAAACTGGACATAATACATTCCATTTAAAGAATGGTCGACTGACTACAGCTGCTAAAGGAGAACCCTACGCCGACCACTTGGCCGTAAACTGTTATAGCTGTATTGACTTAAAAAACCAGGAATGCGGGGGGTCTACCAGACCACTGAGTGACAAAAACATCAGTGCCACACAAGAGTTAAAAACTAAGAAATCTGGTCTATTTCACTTTCATTCTTTTCAGCAGTTGTAACTTCAATACTGTAAAGTTGGGTCTGTAGGCGGGGCTGTGCACTCACTGATGTCAAGTACAGCCTTGTCTCACGAGCTCTTTTTTAAGCTGCTTTGATGAATAAGTGCTAATGTGATTGATGTTCTGTAAATGTTGATTCTGATAAATAGTAGCTTGATGTGTTAGACTAGCATACTAGTAGCACATGTTCCATTACCTTGAGTAAGAAATTGCTATCAGCTCTGTGAAAGTCGCAGCTGTCAGCAGCTAATTAGGCTATTAGCGATTTTGTGAAAGACAGATTATGGCTACAAAACATTCAGAAACGTTTATAAACAAGGTGGATGACGTCACCGATGTCAGGATTTAAAAAAGGTTTGTAAACATTTAAATCTCAGAAATATTTAGCAATTTTTAAAAATGTTGTGTCCATCAGAAAATGACTGAACAAGACAAAGAACAGAGAAGTTGATTCATTGGCCAGGTGTGCTGGGCTGATCCTGGGGTGGCACAGATTTTAGTAGGTGCTGCTGGGCTGCTGGTCTGCTATCCCAGGTGACTGCTAAGGTGTTGCTAGGCCATTGCTACGGCACCCCATGTGGTTGCTGACGTATTGCTAGGCTGTTGCTATGCTATCCCAGGTGGTTGCTAAGGTAATGCTAGGCCATTGCTATGGTATCCCATGTGGTTGCTGAGGTGTTGCTAGGCTATTGCTAAGGTAGTCCAGGTCGTTGATAAGGTGTTGCTAGACTGCTGCTATGGAATCCCAGGTGGTTGCTGAGGTGTTGCTAGGCTATTGCTAAGGTAGCCCAGGTCATTGTTAAGGTGTTGCTAGACTGCTGCTATGGAATCCCAGGTGGTTGCTAAGGTGTTGCTAGGCTGTTGCTATGATATCCCAAGTGGTTGCTGAGGTGTTGCTAGGATATTGCTAAGGTAGCCCAGGTCGTTGCTAAGGTGTTGCTAGGCTGCTGCTACGGAATCCCAGGTGGTTGCTAAGGTGTTGCTAGGCTGTTGCTATGGCATCCCAAGTGGTTGCTAAGGTGTTGCTAGGCTGTAGTGGTAGTATCCCAGGTGGCTGCAAAGGTGTTGCTAGGCCATTGCAATGGTATCCCATGTGGTTGCTGAGGTGTTGCTAGGCTGTTGCCATGGTATCCCAGGTGGTTGCTGAGGTGTTGCTTGGCCATTGCTAAGGTAGTCCAGGTGGTTTCTAAGGTGTTGCTAGGCTGTAGCGGTAATATCCCAGGTGGCTGCTAAGGTGTTGCTAGGCTGTAGCAGCAGTATGCTAAGTGGTTGCAAAGGTGTTGCTAGGCTGTTGCTATGGTATCCCAGGTGGTTGGTAAAGTGCTACAGTGTTGCTGGGATGTTGCTATGGCATTCCAGGTGGTTGCTAAGGTGCTACGGTGTTGCTGAGATGTTACTATAGTATCCCAGGTGGTTGCTAAGGTGCTAAGGTGTTGCTGAGAAGTTGCTATAGTATCCCAGGTGGTTGCTAAGGTGCTAAGGTGCTGCTGAGATGTTACTATAGTATCCCAGGTGGTTGCTAAGGTGCTAAGGTGTTGCTGAGATGTTACTATAGTATCCCAGGTGGTTGCTTAGGTGTGGCAACTCATGAAGCAAAGGTGTGATGCACATCCAGATGGTAAGTTGCAGTACTGAAAACTGAACCAGTACTGCCCCAACGCAGTTTGCAAATAACAGCCAATTAATGTAAAATATGACATTTTATCTTTGATCATTGTGGAACGTCAATGTTTATTTCATGTGTATGGACAAGATGGATGTCACTGATCTTTTATCTTTGTTTGAATGTTATGTCATTCAAACAGTTCAATCAGGAAGTGGTTGACAATTCACAGTCTTATAAAAACTCAACTAGTCAGTCACATGAACTGACATCAGGATTTATTGTGTATTATTGTAAAGTGGATAAAGTGTCTCATCAGGGATGGCATAGGACACTTTCAGAGAGAAAGAGAGAGAGAGAGAAACAGAAAGATCGAGAAGAGAAACAAGAACGAGAAGAGAAAGTGGCACAGAGAGAGAGATGGAATGAAAGAGAGAATGAGACAAAAGAGACAGAAGGAATGAGAGTGAGGGAGAATGAGAGATGAACAGAGAAAAAGGAAAAGTACAGGATTTCAAGTGAAGGAGAGAGAGAAAGAGCGAGCGAGATGGAGTGAGATTTAAAGAATGAGAGAAAGAGAGAGTGTTAAAGAATGCATGAGAGAGAGAGAGAGAGAAAGAAGACAGGAAGCACTGTGGGGGAGGTGCAAAGGTGAAAAACCCACAGCAGCTCAGTGAGACATTTATTCAGCGCAGAACTGAACATTCAGACCAACATTAATTCTCCAAATAGAAAAAAGGGTCAGAAAGATCTGAGTTAGTGAAATATTTTTGTAGCATTTGTGAATTTTGTCTTCATAAACAACTGCAAACGTCACTACACTGGTAAATATAATTTTAAAAGCTCAAAATCTTTTTTATCCTTTTCTGATTTCATAGACAATTTCATACAGTGAACTCACGGCTCCATAATCTCAGTCTCAGCCCTTTTTTCACACTTCTGTATTCAACGAAGTTAAAGTTGTCATAGCAGGGTAAACATAACAGCAGCGATGGTGGTGTTTATGAATGAAAACCATCTCCTTTATAATGTCTCTAATGTATATGATTTGCTAATTTAAATGTCCTTGTTAAGATATTTACTTCAAGTCAAGTCAAGTCAAGAGTCAAGAGGCTCTTATTGTCATTCCATCTCTGTACAAGTACACAGTGGAGTGAAATTACGCTCCTCCAGGAGCAACACGGAGCAACAAGGAACACGAAGTACAAAGTGCGAACCTGCAGACATCGTGTGCAAACAAAAAATTAAACTAGAAACAATAAATAGGACAAATTAACCAGACATTAGACACAGTAAACAGACAGGACAGTGCAGCACCGACACAGCACTCATTCTGGACATGAGGTCGTGGAGTAAGGTGCAGAGATATTAACACACTGTGATCTGTGAGTCACGGAGTCAGATGACAGACATAAACACAGCAGTTACTGAGGTAGAAAAACCTGAGTAAACAGTGTAAACACAGTGTAGCAGCAGCGATGACCAGATAGTGCAGGTAGAGCATCAAAAGAGTTGTGTGTGTGGAGTGTGTGTGTGTGTGTGGGGGGGGGGGGGGGGGGGTGGCGGTTAGCTCAGTCCTTGTGAGTTTAAAAACCTGATTGCTTGAGGAATAAAGCTGTTGCAGAGTCTGGCAGTGGTGGCACGGACGCTCCGGTACCTTCTGCCAGACGGCAGCAGTGAAAAAAGTCAGCATGAGGGATGGATGGGGTCGTCCACAATGCTAGTGGCTTTCCGAATACAACGTGTGGTGTAGATGTCCATGATGGAGGGGAGAGAGACCCTGATGATCTTCTCAGCTGTCCTCACTATACGCTGTAGGGTCTTGCGGTCTGAGGCGGTGCAATTCCCAAACCCGGCGATGATGCAGCTGCTCAGGATGTTCTCCACAGTCCCCCTGTAGAACATTGTGAGGATGGGAGGGGGGAGATGAGCCTTCTATCAGTCTCTGCAAGAAGTAGAGGCACTGCTGGGCTCTCTTGGCTATGGAGTTGGTGTTGAGGGACCAGGTGAGGTTCTCTGCGATGTGGACACCAAGGAGCTCCTGACGATTTCCACAGCAGAGCCAGTGATGTTCAGTGGGGGGGGTGGTCACCTTGCACTCTTCGGTAGTCAACAACCATCTCCTTAGTTTTGCCAACATTCAGAGACAGGTTGTTGGCTTCGCACCAGTCCGTTAGCCGCTGCACCTCCTCTCTGTACGCTGACTCATAGTTCTTGCTGATCAGACCCACCACAGTTGTGTCATTAGCAAACTTGATGATGTGATTTGAGCTGTACTTTGCCGTACAGTCATAAGTCAGTAGAGTGAACAGCAGTGGACTGAGCACACAGCCCTGAGGAACACCGGTGCTCAGTGTGGTGGTGCTGGAGATGTTATTTCCTATCCTGACTAACTGAGGTCTCTCAGATAGGAAATACAGGATCCAGTTACAGAGGGAGGCATTCAGGCCCAGCTCGCTCAGTTTTCCAATCAGCTGCTGAGGGATGATGGTGTTGAAGCTGAACTGAAGTCTATGAACAACATTCTGACACAGGTGTCTTTATTGTCCAGGTAGGTGAGAGCCAGGTGGAGTGTGATGGAGGTGGCGTCGTCTGTTGAGTGGTTGGGCGATAAGCAAATTGCAGTGGGTCCAGTGAAGGAGGAAGCTGGTCTTTAATGTGCCTCATGACAAGCCTCTCAAAGCACTTCATGATAATGGGAGTGAGTGCAACGGGATGGTAGTCATTGAGGCAGGACACTGGAGACTGCTTCGGCACAGGGACGATGACGGTGGACTTGAAGCACATTGGAGCGACTGCAGTGCTCAGAGAGATGTTGAATATGTCTGTGAGAACATCAGCCAGCTGTTCAGTGCATTCTCTGAGCACTCTGCCTGGTACGCTGTCGGATCCTGGTGCTTAATTTTTTATTGAAACACACTCGCTCTGTGGAGCAGTTCTCATTTTGCGAGGGGAGAGAGTTTTACCCTGTAATGTATTCTGAGGCAGCAAGACACCAAGACATATCCAAATCCAATGTTTGTATAAAACGCTACCTGCTGAGACTCCTCCGTTTGGCCATAGTTCAAAGCAGCAGAGATGTGTCCTTCACCTCATTTTATATCCCATAGTTCCTTGTGTCAGTGCTGAAAAAAATACACACCGAAAAACACCATTGCTGTCTCAGTGGAGGAGAGAAACCATTTCATTCAGAAAAACAATACTGTTTATTTTCGTTATAAAAAGTTCAGCATGCTTCTTAAAAGACATTTTATGGGTAAAAGATGGTAATATCTAATCCTAACAGGTAGCATTTACATTTACAGCATTTAGCAGACACCCTTATCCAAAGCAACAGTGACCTGTCTTATCTTTGCAACTGTGTGTTGTATCACTGCCTTCAGAATGCATTGGTTGCAGATACCTTTATCACAACCCTGCCTTCTAAGGAGCTGACTTATGAAACAGCTCATGCAGCAAGGCATCAAGACAGCTGCCATCAGTTTCACATTCACCCATGGTCTGAACCCAGTGCCGCACTGTCTGTATCACAGTGCAGTCTTTCTGAGAAGCAGTTCACACTGTCAGGAGGAATGTAAACATTCACAAGAGAACAGCCAAGATGTTGTTAATGGATGAAGACTTGAGTGTCTGCATCCATTCACATATGTTGTACACTGCTAGGACTCTGCGGGCTACATGGCTTAAATGGCAGAGGCTCCATTTCACTAAGAGACAGTACAAAGTTCTAGGCCAAAACGAAAGATGTAATCATTGCGGTTCTGGTCATGCTAACTCACACCCAGCATTGGTTCTGCAGTGGCCTGTAGAGTGAGATCCAGTTTAAAGACTAGGATAAAATTCTTTTGGTCGTTTCAAGGGTTAGAGGAGTGTTTGAAAACCTACAGCCGCTTTGGGGAGGATTTTTGAGGGCAAGCTGTTCTGAGGAGAACATTAACTGCCAGATCTGTTACGTCAGCTAAGAGACACTGGTGCTGACTAACGTTGCGCTGAGTTATGGGGGAGAGGCGAGGCTAATTGTGTTCTCATAGACTTCCAGCCAAAGGTGGAACATCTCCCTCTTGTCCATCCAGAGCTGAAGCAACAACATCACTAGCAGGGGTGTAGTCAGCGCCACTATAGCGTGAAATTTGGCCACCCCTCTGGCCACCTAAGTTATGCATAGTAACACATTCAGGCATCATCAATAAGGCAGTGGCTACTTTTTTGTGTCTGTATGTATGTATGTATGTATGTATGTATGTATCTATCTATCTATCTATCTATCTATCTATCTATCTATCTATCTATCTATCTAGTATTATAAAATCAATTGGCACATCTTTTTTAATGTTTGTTAAAAGCAGTGGTGGACAGTAACTAAGCAAATGTAATTTGCTGGGGGCAGTCGTGGGCTGGAGGTTAGGGAACCAGCCTCATGAATGGAAGGTCGCTGGTTCGATCCCCAGAGCCGACAGCACATGACTGAGGTGTCCTTGAGCAAGACACCTAACCCCCAACTGCTCCCTGGGCGCTGCGGATTGGGCTGCCCACCGCTCCGGGCAAGTGTGCTCACTGCTCCCTTGTGTGTGTGTGCGCTCACTAGTGTCTATGTGGTGTTTCACTTTATGGATGGGTTAAATGCGGAGGTGAAATTTCCCCATTGTGGGACTAATAAGGGTCTCTTAATTAGTTACTGTACTGTAGTTACTTGAGTAGTTTTTTCCATTGGTACTTGACTGACTGCATTGTGCCAAGTGTAAAGTTTGGTGGAGGGGGGATCATGGTGTGGGTTTGTTTTTCAGGAATTGGGCTCGGCCCCTTAGTTCCAGTGAAAGGAACTCTTTCATGCTCCCAACATTGTGGGAACAGTTTGGGGATGGCCCTTCCTGTTCCAACATGACTGCACACCACACCTAAACCTTGTGGAAAGCCTTCCCAGAAGAGTTGAAGCTGTTATAGCTACGAAGCGTGGGCTGACATCATATTAAACGGATTAAGAATGAGATCTCACTCAATTTCATATGCTTGTGAAGGCAGACGAGCGAATAATTTTGGCAACACAATGTATGTACACATATGCATTTGTGACTGCCATCTTTTTTTTTTTTTTAATTTATACAAACACTTTCATTTTATAGTAAATTTGTTTTTGGTCAGTTTATGTTTATGAACAGAGACCTACAGGTGCAGTAAAGGAAACTCAATTGTGATCCTGTGTTTAAAGTTTTTATTAAACTTAAACTTGCAACTAAGTTGCAAATAAATCTTAAACTGAAACTTTGCTTGTGTGTAAAAAGTGATTTCAGAGCCACTCGGTTCTCCCTGATGGAAACTCTTTGCCTTCAGTGATTTGTGCTTCTGATCATTTTAATAGACGTCAGCGTCACTAATTAATGACGTTCTATTAAAAGACTGGTTTACCAAGAGAGACGCTGGAGGACTTTCACCTGAAATGAGATCATGAAGCCAGTCTGGTTATAAAAATGATAACAGGACATCAGAGCCAGAATTACTCTTTTAGTACTTTTACTTTATACTTAAGTACATTTGAAGGTAAATACTTTAGTACTTTTACTCAAGTGGAGGTCTAAAGGGAGGAACTTCTACTTTTACTGGAGTAATATTTTACCTTGGGTGTCTCTACTTTAACTCAAGTCCATGATTTATGTACTTCATCCACCACTTGTTAAAAGTAAACATTACCTCTTGCAAGAAAAAGGTATAAAGTGTTCCACTAATGTAAGAAAAGGCTTTTCCTCATAAACAATAACCTTCATACCACATACACCACTGAAATATCATTGCTTCCCCCACACATTCCTGTTTTATTGCACACGTTAATGCTTTTTGCACAAATAAACCACAATAAGCTCACATCCCACACATCACAGGCTGTGAATGTTTGAGTTCATGTCTTCTGCACTTTGTTCTATAACACCCAAATCAATCTATCTCCTGATGCATCAGTAACCACCTGTTGCTGAACATGCAAAACAGTGTAGAGATGGCAGGGTTGGGATAGCTATCGAAAAGCTAGTAGGTAACTACTTTGTAGCTATTTTCCCAAAATGTGTAGCTAAATACAACTACTTTTTATCTACTTTTTGAAAATTAGTGCACTACACTTCAGCCACTTTCAAAGCACGATTGTCAGAATGTTTGTGAATCTCCACCTGATGCACCAAACAAGTCCAACTGACACTGCATTTAGTCATGTGCCAGAAAGAAACATACAACTGAAAAGCTGTAAACACAAAAAGATCAGCAAAAAGGGAGTTTAAGTGTAACCGTCAATCAAACTTACGCAACCAAAGGAGTGAAATCCAACAAAAATTTAGACTAAAGGCAAACATTCCAGGTTTTCATTACAAAAATCAACAAAATCAGATTCAGAATCAGAAGCCAGCTTTATTGGCCAGGTACACTACACACACAAGGAATTTGGTTTTGGATACAGGAGCTCACAGTGCACAGTATCAGACAGACATTCACATATGAGGAATAAGATAAAATAAATATAAAATATAACAAAATAAAATAAATAAAACATGCATTCCTACCATCACTCACTCAGACACACACACACACACACACACACACACACACACACACACACACACACACACACACACACACACACACACACACACACACAGTCATACCTGTAAACCTTACAATGTGTAAAGTATGGGTCTAAAGTTAAAGTGCTGAGTGCAGCAGCAGTTAAAGGGTGTATGGTGGCAGAGAAAGGGGTCAGTGAGGTGACAGTCAGACACAAACCCTGGTTTGAGCGGCAGGTCCAGAGGATGGAGTTGAACTTGATACTACAGTATATACAAACTATCGGATGTCCTGATCCTCATCTGACTGAAGCGCCGGCCTGAGGGAAGGAGCAGGAACAGGTGGTGTCCGGGGTGAGAGGGGTCTTTGGAGATCTTCTCTGCACGCTTCCTGGTTCTGGAGGCATGCAGTTCCAGCAGTGTAGGCAACTTAATCCCAATTGTCCTCACTGCAGACCTGATGAGGAGTCTGTGGAGGTCATGCTTGGTAGCTGAGCTGCCCCACACTGTGATGGATGTGGTGATGACAGACACCATCAGCTCCTGGGGCAGGTTGAACTTCCTCAGCTGACGCAGGAAGCACATCCTCTGCTGGGCTTTTTCTCTTTATGAGAAAATCTCTTGATGATGAAGCTGATGTTGTTGTCCCACTTCAGGTTCCTGGTGATTGTTGTGCCCAGGAACTTGCAAGACTCCACTGCCACCACAGTCCAGGATGGTGAGTGCTGGTAGGGCTGGAGGGCTCCTCCTGAAGTCCACTGTCATCTCCACTGTTTTTGTTGTGTTCAGCAACAGGTTATTGTGGCTGCTCCAGAGGACCACCTGATCAACCACCTGTCTGTAAGCAGACTCGTCACCATCTCGGATGAGACCAATGACTGTAGTGTCATCTGCACACTTCAAGATTTTGACTGAGGGGTCTGTGGAGGTGCAGTCGTTCGTGTACAGAGAGAAGAGCAATGGTGAGAGGACTCAACCCTGTGGAGCGCCTTAACTGATGATCTGGGTGTTTGAGGTGAACTTTCCCAACCTCACCTGCTGCTCTCTGCATGTGAGGAAGTTGGTGATCCACTGGCAGGTGGGGCTTGGCACGTTGAGTTGGAGTAGTTTGCTGTGTAGCTGTCCTGTCTGGGTGAAATAATCACATGCAAACCAAACAACTTTGTGCAAAGCATGGTCAACTGTTGAAATAAAACAGCTCCTATTTAAACATTTCAGCAAGATGTACAGACACGACATTCAGAATCCTTTAAACCTCAGCAACACTTCAGCCTCAAAATCCTCATCAGTGACCCTGACTCTGGGGTGAGAATCAGGCCTGAATAATCTCTCCACTTCTGAATTGCTGCTGCAGCTCCACAGCAGAACTAGATTTCTAGGTAATAATCCTCCTTTACCACAAAACAGTTATACCACACAGTTCTAACACAGTTTTCACAATAAATGCTTAAACGCTGGAATTAATGCAGAACTGCTAATTCACCAAGCTTTAACGCTGGAGACCGATGCGCAGACTGTTGGATACACAGCAACGCAGAGAACGAAACGGCAAAGAAAGATTTAAGATGAACATCAATAATTTGGAGATGAATGGACTTATTTGCATTTATAATCACTCACCTGGTTTCCTCATAAGCTTAATCTGCAACAACTCATGAAGCTGAAGTCGCTTCTCTCTCTCCTGCTTCTCATTCGAATAGTCCCGTTCCACCTTAAATGGCGCAGCAGTACAATCTGGCACCTCATGCATCATTTAAGGTGGAACGGGGGAATTGGAACGAGAAGCTGGAGAATGAGAAGCTACTTCAGCCGTAAAAAGTCGAACGTTGAGAGACATTTTACAAGAAACTCACAGAGAAGTTTCCTGAGGCGCGAGAAAAGCGGCTACAGCTGAGCTAGAGGTTAAAGCAGAGCAAAGCGAGTCTGAAATAGCACATAAGAACATACTCCCCCATCCGTGAGAGTAGTGGTTACTGCTGCACCACCTGTTGCTGAACACACAAAACAGCGCAGGGATGGTTTTGGACTTCAGGGGCATCAAAGTCAGCTCAACCAAGCGTGCTGAGAGCTGTAGCACTCATTACCCACAGTAGAAACCTCACACATCACTTAAACTGAACTTAACAAACCTCTTTTACTGTATTAGAGCATAACTCCTCTGTAACATAATGCTGTAAAAATATTTTTTTTACAAATGTTTATATAATTATGTAATATATTATATATAATAGTTATTATATAGTTGTTATCTCCTCAGACCTGCGTATGGACAAATAGCAAAACATCTCTGTGCCCCAAGAAGTCCACCTCCTGCTGGATCTGCTTGCACTTCTTGGGGTTAAGCAAGAGTCTGGGAGTGACCTTCCTCAAATCCTGTAGGGCCATTCCAAAATCTGCCACGTGGACCAAGAGGTTGCCAAGGTAGATAATGCATAAGGTGGGAGGCCAATACCACTGGCTAGGCCCAAGGACTGTTGGATGGACAGATCACTCCTCTGTCCACCATCTCCTGCACTTTATCCTAAACCTCCCACTGGAGCGATGCGGGAGTTGGCGGGATCACTGGCATATAGGAGTAGCTTCCCCTGTGACATGTCAGGGTGAGTATAATCTCTATCCCAGGATCCTCTCAAGCATGCTACCCCTTAGGAAGGTCACCTTGACCCCTCCCATGTAACCCCACTGGAGTGCTATCCACCAGCAGCCCAAGGCCCCTTCTACTGCAGTTTTATGGCATCTGGGTGCCTGCTGACCACCTCCTCTGCAGGCACTGGACCATTTGGTGCCCCATCCATCCATCCATCCATCCATCCATCCATCCATCCATCCATCCATCCATCCATCCATCCATCCATCCATCCAGTGTTTTTAATATATGGCAAAGCTACTATAACTGTAATATACTGCTTTGTCTATACAGCCCTGTTGGTGCTCTGAGGGTTAAGCTCTTGCATTTGGTCACATTGCAGTTACACAATGTTGCTAAATGTGCTTTACATAGGAGAACCCAAAATATACTCTCTTTAAACTCTCCTTTGTGCTATATTTGGGCCGTCCTCTTCTTTCATTCAGTGACAAAAAGCCACGATGGACAGAAGAACCTTAGAAAACAGTGAGGGACAACATTTGTTGCTATAATTTCTCACAGAATTTTTGAATGTTTAGAGTTTCTGCCGCCTGTCTAACATCATTAATGAAGAATAAAGGATAAAATATCCATCCAAACATTGCAGCTTGTTAGTGTTCATTACCAAATAATCAACAGCTTACGGAGCCAGTGCTGCTGACTTACATAACTCAGAGACATGCGTGCAAAAGTTACATAACTTTTTCTAACAAAGCCGGCACAATAACACCATCAGCTGGTTTCAGAGGCCCAGATCAAGCCTAAACCCAGACTAAAAAGGACTTTTAGTGGTGAATTGCCATTGACACTGCAATCCAGCGTCATATACAAATGAAAAAGGGCTCTTCTTATAGGTGAAATATTTTAGTATGATTTGAGTTGGATAGTTATTGCCTTGTTTTGCTATTTTTTTTTCAGACTCAGACCAGCTGACAGCAGGTAAAATGAATGTAAATGTTATTCATTACTGACTTGAACGTATCTTACAATCTGCTACTGTTATGGATTTATTTTTGATATCCAAACAAATGAAATTTATTCAAACCTGTTCATGCAGAATTAGAATGCATGTATGTAAGTGCACCTCAGTAATAATATGAGATATTTTAAATACATAGCAAAATTACAGCACATCTAGACTTCTAAAGAATAACACAAAGAACTCGCCAGTATAAATAAGCATTCTGACTACACAGTTTTTATACACTGTGCAAAACTAGCGCGCTCTTTGTGCATCTATTCTGAGGTGATATTTTTCACAGGAACATGACCACCACAGACCAGAGCCGCAACTTTTAGCACTCTCACTGAATGTCTTAAGTAGCTGCATGGCCAATCAGATAACAGCAAAGAAGAGTAATGAGCTCTTGTCTGTATGATTAGTGAGAAGAGTGACAGTATATATATATATAATAGAATGTATGTATGTAAGTGCACCTCAGTAATAATATAACATATTTTAAATATATATATATATATATATATATATATATATATATACATATATGCCAACCACAATCGAGCTATGAAGTCAGCAATGAAAATGACTGCAGTGCAGTGGCCTACAGTAGCCCAAAAAAGTATTGGATGTTTGCGTCGTGAATGTATTAAGTTTACTGTTAATCCAGCCATTCTAAGACTGCGATTATTTCTAAGCAGGTTTCTGCAGGTTTGCATCTAAAATATCTTAATACCTTCCTGTGTTCATGATCTCATCGATGACACAAACTCAACACCATTGTCCATAAAACAGCCTCAGACTTTGGGCATTTTTCAAATTCTGATTTTTCTTCCACTTGCTTGAGCGACTATAACTGCCAACCACCGTTAACATTTTAATTGTTTTAGGTCATTTTAAAGACACTTTAAACCATTTCATTCAGCTAATAAGCTACACTGCTTGGACACGTGTTCTGTGGGAGCTAGCGTTTAATGCTAACAGCGTTAGCCAGTGCGCTAACTAGCTTATGCTAGTGATCTTGTAGAGAGAATTTAAAGTCTTCTTTGTTATTTTTAGTGAAATACATCATTCTACTTTGTAAAATTAAAGTTCTGGGCGAGTGATTAGATTTAGCTTTTCGCTTGTAGCCGTTGAGCTCCATTTACTCCCATTCATTGAGGACTCACTCCCCGGCGCCCCCTGCTGCTTAGCAGTCCTGTATTTGATGTAACGGGAGGAATAGGGAGTGGCCAGGTGCCTCATAAACCGGCTCTGCTTATGCCACCTTTGTGAACTCCTTACAGAATACAACACACCGTTCAAATTTGCTTTTATTAGTGAAAACAGTGCTTAGAGACTTAGAGGACTGAGGAACAGCTTCTTCCCTGAAGCCGTAAGACTCTTAAATTGCAATTAGACGTCACTGCAATGGCACTTCACGTCCATTTATTTATCTCTGCTGCTGTATTGAACCAGTGCCCCCACTATATCACCCCTCCACTATATCACCCGTATACATGTCACCAGTATTAAGATGTACAGCTTCTACCTCGTACTCATGCTGCTGTGGTCCATGCTGCTGTTATTTGCACCTTCTATTTATTGTTTGTTACTTTGGGACTTAACTGGACCGTGAGTACAATGTTCCGTTCCACCTCATGTACCACATGTGATGGGAATGACAATAAAGCCTTATCTTATCTTATCTTAGAGACTCCTCACCTGGAAGAATTTACTAAATTTTCATCAGCCTCAGCTGAAAGTACCAGCAACGCCCTCAAGTAGCATTAATAGCAACAACCACTGGATATATATCCAATGGAGACAACACAGTTTCAGTTTTCATTTGTCAAAGGTTTTGGTACTTTCTGTGGGGGGAAAAATACCCTTTGACGTTTCCTCCTTTGCACTAGAGATGTCTAATAGGAGTCTGGCTGGAATTCCACTATGTTCACACAAAGACTTTTCACTGAAACAAGTTAAACATTTTATACAGTTGCCTGAACTTCATTACATTTTAACCAATAGTAAGGTGCCCAGATACTTTTTGAGTCCACTACTTATATTTCAATCAAACAAAGCAATAAATTCAGCATTTTTGTGCTACATTATTGCCGAAAAGGTTCCAACAGAAGCCTAACCTCTCATTTCGCACATTGTCATTGCTGCTCTCATCTAAGCAGGAGGAAATGGTGGCAGAGAGAGGCAGCAGACCGAATTCAGCGTAAAACCAAATCTGTCCTCATGATCACAGCAGACTTCCTCTCTCTCTCTCTCTCTCTCTCTCTCTCTCTCTCTCTCTCTCTATCTATCTATCTCTTGCCCCTCAACAGAACACAGTGTTCTCAATGAAGCTTTGTCAGCTTTGTTATGCAATGCACAGAGAAAAAGAGAACAGGGTGCCTAGACTGGCTTATACAAGAGCACTGCCTCTTTAGGCTGATTCTAATACTGTGTGCAAACCAAATGTAAGCAATTTTCACCTTTTCCCAAATGTAGTTGATCAGCTGTTACACCATTTGGTGTTTGACATTTGCTCTTTTAGTTTTGCAGTGGGGCTACAAAGCTCATATAGCTGACCAGTAATGGAAGTTAACATGATAGCTGCTGATAGCTGGGCATTGTACTTTTTCCCTTGTTTATAGAAAACAATATCTCACGGCGGAAATGAGCGTTCTTCGTCAGGTGGTGGGCTACACGTTATGCGATAGAGTGAGGAGCTCGGTCATCCGGGAGGAGCTCAGAGTAGAGCCGCTACTCCTCTGCATTGAGAGGAGCCAGCTGAGGTGGTTCGGGCATCTGATCTGGATGCCCCCTGGACGCCTCCCGGTGGGGGTGTTCAAGGCCCCGGGTCGTCCTGGGACCCGCTTGAGGGATTATATCTCCAAGTTGGCCTGGGAGCGGCTTGGGGTCCCCGGGAATGAGCTGGAGGAAGTTGCAGGGGACAGGGTCATCTGGGATTCTCTGCTCTCCCAACTGCTACCGCAACCCTATCTGGACTAGCGGTCAACGATGATGATGATGATGATGTCACACAGTGTCAGAAAACACATAGGCGCATCTAATAAGAGATTCAACATGGTTTGAGGCCGGTGTGATGATTTAGGCCTGCAGTTAGCAATTTTAGGTTTGCTTCATTGGCACTGGAGCTGTGGGGCTAATACCCAACAAGTAAGCTTATTCCTGTGATTATTGCCTTGAAGCTCTAACTGAAAAAGAAAAACCAAACATGTGGAACTGCTGGTCTAAGCTGGTCTATGCTGGTTTATGATGGTCTAGTGCTGTTTTAGCTGATCACCCAGCGTCGACATGCAGATTGACCAGCATACCAACTTTCAAAACACAACATATACTTGTACTGCTGGTGACCAGGAATGCTGGTCTACATTAGTTTTTTCTAGCAAGGACATTAGCCTCATAGCTCCAGTGCAAAAACAAATAAAGAAACTAATTTTAGCATCAATGTCTTGGTTGATTGATGACCTTCAGTTAGGGAAAAAATTACGGTTATTTTTATATTTTTGATGCTTAACCAAACTGTTGCTCTAAGAGCTCTGAGGCTTCAAAGAAAAGAGCACCCGATGATCTTTGTATGATCTTTCTGTGGGTGGAGGTGAGGTGTGAACAAACTCCCAAAGAAGACCTCAAAAATGAAGGCAATGATGTTTATTGTAGTGAAGGAAAGTGGGAGGAGAACATATAAAAACCACAGACAACTCTAATAATTATTGTACAAGTGCTATCATACAAGTGTCCAAAAAGGCCAGTAAAGAAAAAAAAACTAAGTACAAACAATTTAATTTGTATTAGATCTATTTACATAGCTTCACACTGGCAGCATCTCAAAAAAAATTATTATTATTTTTACATTAGCATATTAAATAGCTTTTTCGAAGAACACTGCACTATATCAAAAGGTGCCAACTTGATAGATGTGCATTGTGGAGAAATAATGTAACGCTATGTGCACACAATGTAAAGCTCTATTGGAGCTGGACGAGTTTGATTAGGGAGGTACTGCAGCTTTAGTGATTAACAACGAGACCCGCGATTTTAATTCCAGTATTAACGTGTTGTGCGTTATATATCCACAGTATATTACAAAACCTCCTCCAGGGAAACTAATTCAACTCCAACAGGGTTTTAGAAAAACACGCAGTTTTTACACGTAAGACTCCTTTGCATAGGAAAACTCCTCGAACACGGGTTGACTGCATCTACGGTTCACTTTTTCGAACCTTGAGCGGGCTACTGACTCAGACATAGCTCTCTGCCTGAATGACCCCTGCTGAACCACATTACTGTCTGAAAGCTCAAATGAGTCCAAGTCTGTAAACTGGGCAGCAGGGCAAGAGCTCAAGATGCAATCGTTCATGGAGATGGGACGAGACTTCCTGGCTTCATGCACAGTCATTTTTCGGTACTGGGGTGGGGCCGGCAAGGATCCAGAAAGCATGGCCTGCGTGTAGGACGGTGGGCAGTTAGGAATTCGACTGTCCACGTGCTGGAAAACCTCGATGGCAGAGAGTGGGCGCTGGCGCCTCACGAGCTCCTCCGGACCCTCAGCTTCGTTCTGCGAATCTTCCTGAAGAGTCTCGCATGAAAACCCAACATCTTTCTGACAGTCGGCTTTCTTAGCGCTTCCCCTAGTGGTGGAGAAGCTTCCCAGGCTTTTCGCTCTCTTGAAAGGAGAAGAGTGGCGCCTCAAGTCCAGATCTGCTTTATTTGTGTCTGCTCTGGCCTTGGACGAGGCTTGGCTCTTTCTTGCAGTGCCTGGGGATGGCACAGGGGAGCTAGCCACCATGAACACGGAGGTTTCGGACACATTCGAGGCCGCGCTTTCCAGAGAGCAAGAGGAAGAGCAAGAACAGGCCTTGGAAATTGGCGCCGACCTGGTGCCATTAATCATGGCATCCATGTTGAGGCTGCCGGCCAGCTTCCTTGTCAGTAGCCTATGGCAGCTGTGTGGGTGCAAGAAAGAGTCGTCTGAGATTTGCTTCTTCAGCGGCTGGTCCTCGTACTCCTCCCTGGCAGAGGAGCAGTCGTCTTGGCTACGTGCCAGGCCTCGGAGGCTCTTAATAGATGTTGGAGGGAAGATGGTGGGCTCCGAGCTGCGTCGGTTGAAGGGTTTGGGGTGGAATATGGTGTCTGAGGAGCAGGAGGGTACCGGAGTGCACTCTATCCTGATCTGGCAGTTACCCAGAGCCCCCTCTTCCTCCTCCTGTGGCCCCAGCGCCTCTCCGCTCTCTCCATCCCCATCAGGGTCAGTGCTGTCGTAAGCTGAGTCATGTTGGTGTGAAGACATGGAGTCTGCGTGAAAACAAAAGTCAAAATATAATTAATTTTTTTCTCCTCAGTTAAAAGTCTAAATATATTTCTGCAGATAAACGTTTGGACATCGGAACTGTTCACAGTGGTGGTGGTGGGAACCAGACATCCACCTTTAAAAGCTCTCTCACGGGACGTTATCACACAAGTACTTATGAATACATTGCCCATGTCTGAGACACTGTTTTAAAACAAAATGTATTCTTTCTGAAAATCCATTCATGGCAAGAGATACTGTATTTATAGGGTGTTTAAGGCAAAATAGTACTGCAAAGTCTCTACAATGAACCATTTCACATCAGACCACTCTAAATGACTTTGTTCGACATTTCAACGTCTGAATTATGCAGTTTAATTCCTCTTTATTTTCACAATTCCGTAGACTTTCTGATTTCTGATTTCTTAAAAACGTTTTTTTTAAATACTAAAAGATCTCGCACTGCTCTTCTGCTTTTATTTTTAAAAATCCCCACTGTTAATTATGTTGTTTACAAGTAAACAGCCAAAAAAAGTGCACTTATTTTGAAATGTACACATCCGTCATGATGTGACTGTGAGGGCGGACTCTAACGTTCAGAAACCTGTTAAAAACACCCAAGAGCAATCATTTAAAATTGTTCCACTGGGTTTTAAATGGACAAATCTTATGAGCAGGACCTTGAAGATCCTTTGTGTTTGTCTTTTTTTTTTTTTTTTTTTTTTTTTTTTTTTTTTTTTTAATTCAGGCCTGTGATTGAGTAAGACATCATGAAGTGGCTCCCAAGTGGCCAAGTTACCTGAGTTATCTCCCATCTCTTCTTCCTCTGGGTCCCCGAGAAGAGTCAGGATCTTTTCTCCAAAGAGTTCCACACAGTTTTCAATCAGGAACTGGGTTAACTTGGTCACCTAAAATAGAGAAAGGCAGAGTACCTTTAGGATAGTAATAGAGCTGCTGTATATGGTACACACTATATACAGTGCATCTGGGTGTAGTGGGGGGTTTTCCTGCTCTAGCACACCTGACATTCACAAAGAGCTGGAGGGAAAGCACTAAAATAAACCAGTCCCTGGAACTGAAACTGAAAACCGCTGCTGTAAATAGCACAGTACTGAACAGGCAGCGGGCCTGAAAGGCTGTTGGACTTTATTGTGTGAAAAGGGGCTGAATATTTCCACTGATGTGCTGAACATACAATCCTGAGGAGAGTTCAGAAGCATTTCACCCAGACAGGTGCCCGACTGTTTCCTGTCACGGTGAAAGTGTGCCATCTTTTAGTATTCTGTCTCAATTGTTCTCACAGCACACTTTCTCAGTATTTTTCGTGTTTTTGTCCACATACAGAGCGCTCATACCCGAGCAAACAAAAACAACCTTGTGCCATTTCTGAAAACAAGAATGCTGTGGGTTTTCATGCATCAGAAACCACTGCAGGCGCACTGCGCTCTCAGGCTTTGATCTGAACAGCTTAGTAATACTGAGACTTTGAGACTTCAGGTGATGTGAAATGCTTTAGTAATACTGAAACTTCAGGTCGTCTAACCTTTTCAACCTTGACGACGTCCAAAAGCTGGCTGTTGTCCTGCAAGAGGTTCGGGGCGATGCACACCGCCAGGTTCCTGATGTCCATTTTGTTTCTCTCTGAATGCTGGGCGATGTGGTGGAGCACACAGAGCAGATACTGCAGCAGGACGCTGTTGGCTTCAGGGAGCTTGCCGATCATTCTGGACAGATAGACAGATATGTAGATACATTTGTCCACATCTGGAAATTCGAGCACGTGCTATGATTTGAAGCTTTAATTTCCTGTGTTCTGTGTGATGGACAGGTGGATGCGCTGTATCCAAATCCACTAAGACATGTAAATGAAAGAGGAACTCCACTTAGGTTTAAGAAATGTGTGCATTACAACATCATCGAGTTGGAAAGTCATTCAGAGTCCTTTGGTGTGAAACTTTAAAGTTTGCAATGCAGATTTAGTCCATTTATTTACTAATTCGCTAAATTCGCCAAACCACCAGCGAACCTATATGTGTGTTTTATATTGAACGCTGATGATCGTAAAAATCTGATAGTGAATCTGAAAAAAAGCCCTTTTTGGACTATTTTGCTTCATGTACCACTGTGAAAGTATTTTAAAAATAGGCCTAAACTTTCATCAAACAGCATCTCAGACATCAGGCAGTGTATTCATAACCATTTCATGTAATAACTTTCTGTGAAAGAGCTTTTAGAGGTGGCTGTCTGCTTCCCATCACCACCATTGTGAACAACCCAGACTCTGTTAGACTCTAGAACAGAGCACTTCACACCAAAGCACTCTGAATCACTCTGTTTACATCTTAACCACTTAATTATGAAGAAATTATGTATTTCCTCTTTTAAGATTTAGTCAACAAAACTGCCTGTAGGAAAAAAAAAACTGACATGCTTTTCTTTAAAACATCTGATCTGGTTAAAGATTAAAGGCTAAAAAGCAGTAGTGGCTATTTGGTTCTTCCCTAATTTACTCTCTTTGAAAAAAAAGTCCACTTGAATGCCCCTCTTTCTGTTCTCCTTTTTGAATGTAGTGAAGTTAGGGGCTTTCTTGAAGTGTTTTGGCAGCTCACTAACTGCCATGTTTGCTGTGTCAGTATAGTTTCATTATGCGCCCTGGCCTCTTTATCGGAAACCCCTCTCTTGTAGCTCCACCTTGCTGGTGTACAGTTAGAGGCTGTAGCTCATCTGTTCATGTACAGTTTGCGTTGTCCGTGCATTGTCCGTTTTTGATCGCAGAGCCGCTCTTATGGGGTAGAGAGGCCTGATGAACTGCGCAGCAACAGTCAGACTTCAGTCTGTAACTGTACACCTACATAGTGGAGCTATAAGATAGATGCTTCTGATAAAGGTGAGAAGGTGAGTTCGGTAAGCGGATATTAACTGCCTACCTTCTCAGCTCATTCTGCTTCTCCTCTGGCTCCTCTTTCTCCAGAGCCTCCACCCACTCATCGGAGTGCTCAACCACCAGCAGGCTGCCTGGAAGTTCTTTCAGGAACGTCTGCCATTTAAGGAAGATCAGATGTAACTGGGGACTTTACTTACCCAGTAGTAGAACAGAGACAATAAAAACAATACTCCTAGCTAGTTTCTTCTTTTTTTGAGGGTTTTTATAAGAGAAATTTTATTCTGGTCAAACAATGAGTGAACATTATTAGCATCCATATTAACATCACAAAATCGATTCAGTTGAATTCAGCGTTTTAAGATCACAGCGCAGTTCTATCGCTTACCTTCAACAGCCCGACCAGCAGAGCCACAGGCAGTGCCTCCATGTCCACTTCAGCCCCAGAGTCCAGCTGTTCCCGGACTGCGCTGAGGTTCCTACTGTTACAGGCCTTTCTGAATATGCCCTCAGTGGCCGGACCCTTCCTCCACAGCAGCACGAGGAGCTCCTGAGGGAAAGCAGAGGGCGAAGAATGAATGAGAATGAAGTGATGTGTGAGCACGAGAACATAAATGGGTAAAGGTCATGTTTTCAAGATTCAGCATGGTTGCACTTTAGTCCAGGGGTCAATATAACGCCCTTATAATGCCCTTATTATGACTCATCAGCTCCGCAGTCACTAATTAACAGGCCACTCAGTGCTACTTCATTAAGCAGTGACTAGACTGAATTAAGAGCGCTTTTATTTCTGTATCATTCATCATCATTGATTCATATGAAGACATCCATTTAGTACTCGGGTGAGACTAAGAACCGTAAAGTTCTGATAATAATACAGGTCCAATGTTCAAATAAGTTTTATGCTACAGAAATTGTCTTCATATGGAGCTAAGTTTTAATAGGAATCAAAAGAAAATGGTTGTAAACCACGACTTAAAGGTTGTACACAAGTATTGCATAATACACATATAAGTGCCCTGAGAAATGGGAAATGCTTACTTCATTCTATTTATTGCTTGTGTAGTAATGCTATAATTGGCAGCTACTTAATTACACACTACTGGCTTCACAAAGCTGCAGGCCAATGCTTTGTGTTGAGCTGCTAACGAGCAATGAGGGGTGACACCCCCCCCCCCTGCTGTAAAACCAGACAACACAGCTGTAGTTTTCTTCACACCAAACAATCCTGTACAGCTGCCATAAACAAACAGCATTCCAACACATTAAAAACGCTTCCTCACCTACAAATGGAAAGGTTTTTTTTGTTTTTTTTTACAGTGAAATATAATCGGTCAGTGTGACTGCATTAAAAAAATGCCCAGTTCAACTGCGGGACATCCACAACACATGCACTCCTATACAGAGCTACTCAACATTCATTACTGCTGTTTAACAATGTTGGTGCTCTGTTCAGCTCAGCGCATGTATGTCAACCAGAAACAACAAACACAAGACAAATAATAGGAGCAAACCACAAAGCCATTACAAACATTACGTCATACAGTAGTGAGCAGGTTTGGGCACACCTTGTCAAAATCCAGGTCTTTGTTGATGTTCTACATGAAAACAGGCGAATACTATGTGGTCGACTGTCTGTCCATCTCTCTTTACTATTATTCTGTCTTCTTGCTTTCTTACTCTCTCTCCTCCTTCTGTCTCTCATCGTCAACCTCTCTCACCATCTCTTTTTTTCACCTTCTCTCACATTCTCTCTCGTTCCTAAACCATTCTCTTTCTGTTTCTCTCCTTCTCCTTTATCCTCTCCTCTACAGAGACTTCACAGTTTACAGTTCATTTGCTGAAATGTAAAATGTGGCCTGCGAAAAAAATGATGGCACATTTTACATCTTATGTTTTTCCATGAAGTAAAAACAGAAAGTGAGCACTGAAATGCAGAAAAACGCAGGTTTGCGCCCTGTAGAGCGCAGACAGCCTATCAAATGGAAAATCTCTCCTGTCGATTAGATCTGCGGTGAAGCTCCTGCTTATATTGGCAGCGCAAGAGACGCTCTGGCCTGACGACCCTTATCAGGCATCTCATCTCGAGTCATACGCAGACTAATTCAGTATTTCAGTTCAAAACATAAGCTTTTAGCGCTGAGAGTAAATGAAAGAGATCTAATCATCTCCTGACTCTCTTGCTGAACCTGAATCAGAGCCGTCAGTGCTAATGGGATGACTCTGTTTGAGGTTAGATGATACCAGAGGTCAGAATGTGGAAGATAGATGACTGCTTGATGCTCAGCTGGCCATGCTAGACGTGAAATGAGGAAATGGCTCAGGCCTACATTTCAGCATGAATGAGAAGAGAGGAACTAAAAGAGAGAAAAAAAAGGGTCTATAAAAGGCAGGCGGACGTACAGTGATGGGTTTGGGCGGCGTGGCGTGTCTGGCCAGTGGCTGGCCGAACAGCAGGCTCTTCCTGTTCTCTGAACGGGTGGGCAGGCCGCTGTGCGTGGAGCTCCGCTTCAGCTTGAAGGAGAATAAGCTCCTCTTAGATCCAGTGCTGCGTTCATGATCTGCTGGAGGAGGAATGAAAGGGCAGACGGATTCATTAGTGCTTCGGTACTGACGGGGAGAGAATCAGGTGAGCAGACGAGGCTGATGGTGAAGATTAAGTGTGAATTTTCTATCAGCCACAAGATGCTAATCACCTGGTTTAGAGCTTCAAAGCACAAAAACGCATCTTTGCACTTCAAAAAAAGACATGAACTTTTCTTTCTGATGAGCCTCTTCACTCTCTCTCTCTCTCTCTCTCTCTCTCTCCTTTATTCTCTTTCTCTCACACTGTTATTTCTTTTCTCTTTCTCTCCCATTTCTGTTTCTCTCCCTCTCTCTTTCTCTCTCACCCATACCTCTCTTATTACCTTTCACTCTTTTGCTCTCTCTCTACTTGTTTCTCTTTCATTCTCTCTATTTAGTGCACTATTTCACCCTCTTTCTCTTTTCTCTCTCCCTCTCTACTCACTTATCTGTTTCTCTCTCTCTCTCTACTTGTTTCTCTTTCATTCTCTCTATTAATGCACTAAAGTCTTGTTCTCCATCTTCATCTCTCTTTTCATCTTGTTCTATTTTTTCTCTTTTACCATCTCACTTTCTCTCCATCTCCCTCATTCTCTCTCTCTCCATCTCCTTCACCCCTCTCACTTTTTCTTTCTCTCCATCTCTCTTCTCTTATTCCCCGTTTCAGCTTTCTCCCTTTCTCCCTTTCCCTCTTTCTCACTCTCTGCTCCTTCTCTCTCGCTTATTGTCCATCTCTCTCCCTATCCCTCTTTCCTTTGTCACTCTATTCATCTCACTTGCTCTCTCTGTCTTGTCCCTCTACCCTTTTCCTTGCCATCTCCGTTTCTCTCCTTCTCCTCCTTTATTCTCTCTCATTCCCTCTATCTTTCCTCTCCTGTCCTCTTTGTAACTCTTTCTCTGCGTTCACCTTTCTCTCTCTTCTCTCCCACTCAGTTTCACTGCTGCTCTCTGGAGGGCCCCTAACCACAGGTATGGTTTCTAACAGCCGTGTTGAAACTGGTTCAAACTCACCCGTACTCGGCTCAGTGTGGGCCTCCTGCTTGCAGAGCTCCTTGGGCAGGGCGGAGATCTTGTTGCCCTGGAGAAGATTGAGTGGTGAGTATGTGGGCAAAGTGGGTGTGTGTATGTGCCATGTGACTAAAGAACACACACACACATAACCGCATTCACGTTGTTCCACACGCTGCACACGAAGGCATTGAAACACACGACTTAAACTCAAACAAACTGAACACAACTAACAAACAGAAAGAACACAAGCCTAGTACTCACATGAAGCGGCAACTCAATGACAGAGTCCATTCCACCTCCACTTAGAGTTTTATTCTAGAAAAGACAAACATAGAAGGGAAATATAAGCCGTGTGTGATGTAGATGCTGATAGCTATAACATCTACAGGTGACATGCAGACACAAAAGCTGAGAGACGAGTCTGTAAGTGTTGTGAAAGTCCCGGGACTTACAGTGGTGGTGCTGCTCAGGACCTTCATGAGGACACTGGGGGGTGGAGAAGTGCAGCCTGTCCTCTTTCTCACTTCTCTGACTTTCCTGTTATGATATGCAAGGTTTTACATGTAAACAAAGTGGTTTTACACGGGCGACGCTTGGAGTTTTGGTCAAATGTGACAAAACATCAAAACAACTCTCTTGCTTTCCCTCCCTTGTTTTCCTTGTCACCTTCTGTTGCTCTTTCTTTCTCTTACTCAGTCTCTCATTCTCTCTCCCTCCCCTTCTATTTATCTCAACATCTCTCTCTCTCTCTCTCTCTCTCTCTCTCTCTCTCTCTCTCTCCACTCTGACTTGCAGTCCAGTGATTGAATTATGCAGAATGTACAATTAACCCCTTAACAATTCAGGTTTATCTCATACTAAGGCTTATTATTCAGTAACTACAGGGACTTCAATGCAAACTTATGGAGTTATCCTTAGGTTATAGAAGTGTGTAATAAAACTTTGGGCTTGCCAGGAGTCCCATGGCTTGTTAAAGGGTTAAACAAAAATAAAGGCAAAATATGCATTGAAAGTTAAACATGTAAACACACACATAAGTATATGACCAGCTAAAAAATGTATATAATCTCCATATACAGAGCAGACTGAGGTGAGCCAACATGTCCAGTAATAAAGATCAACAATGACAACAGCAAGAGAAAATGAAAACTCTTTGGCTACTTTAAATTCAGGTTCTAATAAAAGTTTGTGCTGTTTCATAAAAGTTTGTGTTGTTTTAATGAATATGACATGGACATTGGGAAGCTGTGGAATCTGTCAGTCACAGCTACGGTGAACGGTGAACACTGTAAATGCTAAAATATCAAAACAGTGCTATAAATCTTTAATTTGGTAAACCGTATATGTTGGCTTCATGCATATCAAAACGTCATATCAAAATCATCTATCGCTGTTCTTTTTTTTTCCTCAAAGCTCTTTATATGGTGTTAAGATTTCATAATGAATGGAAATGAGAAATGTTTCAGAATGACCTGGAATAAAATATTTTACACTCATTTATATGAAAAGTTGAGAAAAAAACCCATTTTGCCTTCTTCTGTAAGGTTAGTTATACAGGAATATACCAGAAATCATATTCACTACTGCTTACACAATTAACCAAGTGAATACAGTCCTGAAGCCCTAGTCAAAGGACCACATGGTGCAGCCACAAACTTTCCAGCACTTCTCGATGATTTTAGCTGTTGTTTAACTCACGTTTATACTTTACATTAATCTGTGTGTTCGAATTTTCGCTCATGTTTAACTTTTATACTGATCTACACTGATCAGTTACTTTTGTTTGTTAATATATCACTTTAAAGTAGATTAAAACCCAAAATGTGCGAAAAAGCTGTGTAATCAATGAAGTATCGTAGATCAGTGCTTACCTGTGAAGAGTATCTAACCAGCGTTCTTTGACCTCAGGCAAACTGTAGGTAAAATAACAGCATGGTATGAGTTACTAGTCCACACGGCGACACGAAGCAGAAGTCACACCTCTGGGCCCTGGCGGCCCTCGCCCTCTTTTTAAACAAGAGGAAACTTCACCAAGTCGCAGGCACAGGAAGCAGCGTCATGGCAACACCACCACTTCCTCTTTTCAGAGAGAAACTCTGTCGACAAGTGGAAATTCTCCCTCTGTGATGCTGCCGCACCTGAGAGGTTTGAGGTTTTAATAAGGGCAGGAGGAAGGACACTCGATGATGGATGGTGAGGAGTGGGTGTGCAGATTTTGGAGATTTTCATCACGGTCAGTGTTTACTGGGGTCACTGTGTCTTTTGGCAAGAAAATAAAGGACATTTAGGGCTCCATAAAGCACTTGTGGTGCCTTTCACAACATTTTATACATACAAGCAGTCGATTGGCCGAGCATATAGGGATAGACTAAGTGGAGGACAGCAGAGTAAAACTCCAAACGGGAGGAAGGTGCATTATTAAGTGAGGAGAATAAAAAACAGGCTAAAAAATATGGTGAGCATGCGCTGCCGTCAGCCGCCTGTTCAGCCTGAAATAATCGTTTAGAAGTCAGAGGTGTTGGGAGTTTTTCACACCGCGTCATACGTCTATATTATATATGTCATATATTAACATCACACACTCAAAACGAAGGTCCGATCGATGTTTAGGCCTCAAGTGATCTCAAAATCAACACTATATTGATATTATTTATAGATTACATTATATAGATATACATTATTACATTACAAATATACATTATATAGATAATTCATTCAGATAATTCCTCGGAGGATGCGTTCTTCACCAAGTTTTGACTAAGTTCTCTTTGAACTCTCTTTCAATTATCAGATCAATCTGCTCAGGGAAGGGGGCCAAAGCACAAGCCATTCTACAAATATTCTTCTGCGCTTTGCATGCAATTACACATTTCTACCAGAGAGGTCCAAATCCCCAAAATTTTACAAGCAATTATAATATAATAATTATAAAATATATATGTATCCTCTCTGTGTGGAGTTTGCATGTTCTCCCCGTGTCTGCGTGGGTTTCCTCCAGGTTCTCCGGTTTCCTCCCACAGTCCAAAGACATGCAGTCAGGCCAACTGGACATGCTAAATTGCCCGAGTGAGTGTGAGTGACTGTCAGTGTCTGTCTGTCTGCCCTGTGATGGACTGGCGACCTTGTTCAGGGTGTATCCTGCCTTCCCGATGACTACTGGGATAGGTTCCAGCAGCACCCCCCCCCATATAAACAATACATATATATATGTTCTACCATATAAAGAAACATGCCATCATTCTACCATATAAACAAAGTTATTGGCATCATTCCACAAAAAAAAGGAACTCACAATTTCCTCTGAAACAACTTCAAACTGACAAAGTAACTGGTATCCATCATTGTTTATTCCATATTTAATAGAAATCAGACTTTGGAGGCTTCTATTTCTGATTCAACAGAATATTTTAAACTATAAATCAAATGAAAATGGCATGGACAAAAATGATTGGCCCTTAACCTAATATTTTGTGCACAACCTTAAGAGGCAATCACTGCAAACTAGCGATTTCTGCACCTGTCAACAGGTAGTTTGTCCCTTTCTTCTTGAGCAAACTGTTCCAGCTGTCTCAGGTTTGAAGGATGCCCTTCTCTAGACTGCATGATTCAGCTCTTTTCATAGATCCTCAACACAAATTGAACGTTTTGGTCTTATCCATTCTTAGGAGCTTTTATCTTTGTGTTTCGTGGTCATTATTCCTTTGGAGGACCCATAACTTGTGATTGAGACACAGATTTCTGGTAGTCTCTCCAGAATGCCTTGATAATCTTAGGATTTCATTGTGCCCTGCACAGATTTAACGCATTCAGTGCCAGATGCAGCAACGCAGGCCCAAATGATATCCGAGCCTCCTCAGTATGTTCACAGTAGGTGCTCTTTTCTTTGAAAGCTTTTCATCTGTGAACATAGAGCTGACGTGACTTTCCAAAAAGCTCCAGTTTTGCAGAAGCACTGTGGCTTGTCAATGTGCATTTTGACAAATTCCAGTTTGGATTTTGGATTTTCTTCTTTCAACAGTGGAGTCCTCCTGGGTCTTCACTGATAGAGCCTGATGTAGCTACGAAAAATGGACCTTGGAGTTCAGCTTGTATATCTTTGGAAGTTTTTCTTGACTCTTTATCTACCAGTTACATTATCCTTCTGCTCAATTCAGAGTCAATTTTCCTCTTGCTGCTGTGTCCAGGGAGATTGGCTACACTCGAATAGGCCTTAAACGTCCTTGGATATGGTCTTATAGCCTTTACATTTCACATGCTTGTCTATAATGCATAAATGTGTACATGAGACAACTGCTATTGTTTTCATCACTTGTCAGAAGGAATGGAGCGTTGTTTCATTGAGCTGTAAGGGTGCCAACAAATTTGTCCACATCTGTATCCAGACTCGTGTCTGAAGTTAGTTTCAGTACTGGAGCTACGAGACTAATGTGGCAGGTAATGGAAGCTCATACCCCAGCAATTAGCATCAGAATGAGTTCTCAAATATATCTCACAGACTTGACTATATGATTTCTGATACTGTATGACTCACTGTAATCTATAAACATGTAAACATATGTACCATAGCTAAAAACAGCAACAGCCAGAATGAAGCCTGAACTGTGTCTGTTAGGAGCAACCTAACACAGAGCGAAACGTAAGAGAAATTATTTTTATGTAGTTAAGCAGATTTAACAATAAGAGGAAGCTGTTGGTCATCTTATGTTCCCATAACAAAGCCACACCTGTATTAATTTAGTCACCCTTGTGGTGGCTGTAATGTAGCACCATTTTAAGGAATATAAACTTGCAGTGAGAACTAGCCAGGCCAAAGTACAGGGTAAAGTACGTCACCGTGCGGATGTTCACGTCAGTGTTTCAAAACCATAACATGCTGTGGGGATAGTATGTATACATACAGGGTGATTCAAAGAGATTCATCCAATATCAAGGCGTCATATTTTTATAACCGTGTTGCGCCTAGGACCCAATCACCATACCAAGCGAAAGACGGAGTCAAAGAGTTTCTGTCACTAGTAGATGGTTCTCTTCAGTCTGCGAGGGGACAGTGACCCCTGAGTAGAAAGCGCTCTGTGTTCTCAACTTCAATAAGAGTGAATCTGTCACAACTGTACAAGAAGATTTTCATTGCCAGTGAGCCTCTAACAGCTCAGAGCATTCGCCTTTGTTTCCACAGCACTGGATGTTCAGTGTCAAATCCAGAGGTTGGCTTCAAAAAAATAGATGCACAAGTGCTGCCAGCATTGCTGCAGAGGCTGAAGAAGTGGGAGGTCAGCCTGTCAGTGCTCAGACCATACACTGCACAATGCATCAACTCAGTCTGCATGGCTGTCGTCCCAGAAGGAAGCCTCTTCTGAAGCTGATGCACAAGAAAGCCCAGAAACAGTTTGCTGAAGACAAGTAGTCCAAGAACATGGATTACTGGTACCATGCTCTGTGGTCTGACGAGAACAAGATAAACTTGTTTGGCTCAGATGGTGTCCAGCATGTGTGGTGGTGCCCTGGTGAGGAGCACCAAGACAACAGTCTCTTGCCTACAGGAGCTGCACGAGTGCTGCCGGCACTGGGGAGCTGTGGTTCATTGATGGAAACATGAATTCCAACATGTACTGTGACCTTCTGAAGCAGAGCATGATCCCCTCCCTTCAGAAACTGGGCCGCATGGCAGTTTTCCAACACGACAGTGACCCCAAACACACCTCCAAGAAGACAACTGCCTTGCTGAAGGTAAAGGTGATGGACAGGCCAAGGATGTCTCTAGAACTAACCCCAATAGAGCACCTTTGGGGCATCCTCAAGCAGAAGGAGGATGAGTGCAAGGTGTCACACCCACCAGCTTCATGATGTCATCATGGAGGAGTGGAAGAGGATTCCAGTAGCAACCTGTGCAGCTCTGGTGAATTCCATGCCCAAGAGGGTTCAGGCAGTGCTAGATAATAATGATGGTCACACAAAATATTGACACTTTGAGCACAATTTGGACACGTTCACTGTGAGGTGGACTCACTTGTGTTGCCAGCTATTTAGACATTAATGGTGAGTTCTTTTCAGAGGACAGTAAATCTGCACTGCTGTATAAGCTGCACACTGACCACTTTAAGTTATATCCAAGTTTCATTTCTATAGTGTCGTCCCATGAAAAGATAAAATAAAATATTTGCAGAAATTTGAGGGGTGCACTCACTTTTCTGAGATACTGTATACATGGGGTCAACTCATATTTTCACTTTTTGGCGAATAATATGTCACCCCTACCCTGTAGCACTCTGCCTTATCCCTCCCTTTTGCTCGTTCATATCTAGGGGTAGGGTGTCCCAATTTTGTTGAGATGGAGGTTTAGGGCGAAGTATTAGGGCCCACCAAACAGAGGTATTTTAGAAATACACTCCGAACAGATTCTTATGACAAAAAAAAGAAAAACTGGCATAATGGCTGCGCAAGTGACCAAAGAAAATTTTTATCAAGGAAATGTTCACTATTAAAAAATGATGGTAACCATTGTATCATCTTAGTTTAACGTAATTTTAGTGTATTTGGGTCCTTATCTTCATAACAAGCATAAATAATTGCTAATGGTATATTAATGTCTCGTCAGCTAGCCAGCTAAATTTCCTGTTCCACCTTAAACAGTCCAGCAGTTCTGGTGCCTGAAATGCCAGGATGTAACTGCTGCTTCATTTAAGGCGGAGCAAGAAATTCGATTGAGGGGATGGCAAATATCTGACTTCAGCTTCATATCACTGAAGGATTAGGGGTGAGTGATGATGAATGATCATCACATCCAACCTCTTTAAAAGCATATGATGGATATGATGGCCAAGTGTAACTGAAGCCTAGCAGTGAGGTTGCTGCACTTTACCCTCCCCTCTTCCATCACTGCAGACTGGCAGGGTCACCAACAGAGCACTGCAAGTAGTCTGTTAATGAAGCAATGTTTTTGTTATTTGACAGTCCCATTTCATAGGGGAAGTTTTCAACCACTACCCCTTGTAACTCAGTTCCAAAGGGCAAGGTGACACTGGAAAACAGGGGGTAGGGGTAAAAATAAGAAATAAGAGCAGACCTACATTTGAATTTGTAGTAAATGTGTGTATATTGTTTGTGTAAATATATTACAAAGCAAAAACCAGTGCTTTGCCCAACTTTCCTCTACTACTGTTTATTTTCATAGATAGAAACGTCGGACCATAACTGACCATAGCCTGATCCAGTCAGTGTGAAAATCAGAGGTAAATGAAAATGAAAGTAAAAGAATTAGTATAAATATTCAATGTTTGGACAGAAAATGTAAATAACACAGATGAAACTAAACTAAACTGAACTCTGACCTTAACTTTTACGTGACATTTTGGTGGCATCTGGCAGAAAGTCCCCGTTTGTTTTCCTATACAAGGCTGATTTTACGCTAAGAGCCCTCATGTGATGTGGAATATCCCTTTATGGTTGGTTGGCATGTGACCTGTCCAGCATTTGGCTTCCTGTGGCAGAAATTTCAAATGTCTACTTCTTCTTTTTATTAACCGCCTTTCTGAAACTACCCTTTTACAATACGAGTAGATGCAATCAGGCTCTCCAGCTGGACGTAAATCAACAGCGATCTTATCTGAACCACAACAGTGCTCAGCGCTGTGCTGCGTATGGACTGAAAAACACTGTTTCCTGAAATCGGCTGAGAAAAGGAACGCTATGGAAAGTAGAATGTGGTTTCAGATCAATGACAAAGATCAAGCAGCTACCGAGTTACACAGTTACATAGTTATCCTACTGAATGTTTCAGTTCACAAAAACAGTTATAAACTCTTAAAAACATAAAACCTCTTTGTGTGATGCCGTAAAAGAACTACTTTGGATCCTGGATAAATCTTTCAACTGGTGAACGGTTTTTGTAAAAGGGATGTTGGAGTGTGAGGAACCTCCTATAGCAGACATGAGTGATGAGTGAATCAGGCTCTATATATAGAGGTAGTGTTGTAGACACCACTCACTAAAAAAATCGTTCTTCAAGGGTTCTTTAGTAAAGAAAATGGTTCTATATAGCACCATAAACACTCAAAGAACCCATTTGCATTATTAAAGGGTTCTTTGCTTTGGTTTTATAGCACCACAAAGATGTCAAGCTTGCAACAATAGAAGAACCCTTTTGGTGCTACATAGAACCCTTTGAAAAGGTTCTACATAAAACCATACACAACACATTCATCATCAATCTTAAGAACCCTTTCATGATGCAAAGAACTCTTTAATGGTGCAAATCTTCGATTTCTATATAGAACCATTTTCTTTACTTAAGAACCCTTGAAAAAACATCTGTGCATTTGGGATTAAAGGGGAAAGCTGGGAAGAACTGGGACTTCTTTAGGGCGCATTCCTTTAAAGGCTTTCCTTTCTGAGACTGGTTTGTTATAAATGGGGTTAATCTGTACATTTCTAAATATACTGGTGAATATAATGTGTTACTTTTTGTGTCTTCTTCTTCACATGGATGCATTTCTGCATCTTTCATTCTCCCAACACATGGACTTTTAGCTCCAGGCTCACCTGAAAGACACCAGACAGAGAGAGAGAGACCAGGCCAGAAGGACGGTCGTCTTTAGGTCAATTTCTCCATCTTCATCATCTACTTCATCGTCCTCACTTTTGAATCCAAAGACCCAGAGGTCCTCCAGGTTGACTCTATGCTTCAGTCTGTAACTAGCACAGGACCTGAGGAGGGAAAACATGAAGAAATTTATTAATCTCTTCTGCACCAATGTTACTATTGCCTTGCTATGTATTATACCCTGATTGTGAGAAAATGGGACTCTTGCGCCGCATTACGTGTGATGGTAAGATGATGCAGCCACAAAGAACGGTTTGGAGAACATATGGTGTCAGGTGTGGGTGAGGAAGGCTGACTAAGGTCAGAGACAGGTGTATGTCTAGGTCATGCACAGGATGTGAGCGGTTACGGTTGGCTGTTTACGTACAGGTGTGGGCAATCATTGATTTAGGTTAGCTTTAGGTTTTGAGGAGCTTTTTAGATGATAAATAAACTTCATGGTTTGTTGATTGAAGTGAAAATAGGTTCACATACTCTACAGGGATTACGTTTTGTGTGTTCGTTGTAGAGGATGTGTGTTCTTCTCCCAAACATTTGCATACAGAATGTAGAATGTAACTCAGAGTCATCAGCTCTCACCGTTTGGGTCTTTTCTAAAGCTCTTATGTCAGAGAAGATCTAATTATTCCTGGGAATAAAAAAAAATATATACATGCAATTTTAAGTTGATTGACTCAATAGAATTACAGCTCTACTCTTGTTTTGCTGTAACATTTTGGATGAAACAGAAGGGCTGAATTCTTGAAATGCCATCAGAAAATTGGCCCATCAGAAATACTTCTTCAGTAGGGTGTCTAAGTAGATGTAGCTAAGCGAGTTGTCATACTGGTGAGGACTTCAGGAGCTGAAGAGAAAGCCATGACAGGCATAAGCGATGTTAATGAAATGTTCCAGCTAAAGATTTTTAGGTTACAAAATTATGCTCTGCTGATCTTAGTAGGTTTATGCTGGTCTGATGCTGTTTAGCTAGTCATCCAGCATATTTTTAAATAGAGTCTTTCACCTACTGCAAGTTTGATTTGACTGTACTACAGTGCTTGAGAATGTTATGTCATGATGCAGTGTCTTATTTAGTTAATTAGTCCAGGCTGGTTCAGAATAGTTTAATGAATTTTCCTTTCCCACTTGCTTTCATAGTTTTGCCCAGTGGTGGACAGTAACTGAGTAAATGTAATTAGTTTCTGTACTTAAGTAGTTTTTTCGTGTGTCTGTACTTTACTTAAGTTTTTCCGTTCTGGGCGACTTTTTCCTTTCAGCCCATTACATTTCAGAGTCTAATATCTGACTTTTTCCTCCTACATTTTGAGAAATCTGTCGCTCCTTTTGGTTTCTGTGTGTATAAAAACGTAACATGTCAAAACGAAAGAAGCGCAAAGCCAGAGCACCAATCAGGGCCCAGCGGTCACTTTGTTTAGAGCTGGTTTTGACCTGTTGGTCATACCGACCCAGTGCAGCACGCGGTTCAACGTCAGCGCAGCAGCGTAAAACTTTGGGAGAGTCTGTTCAACATAAATGATGAACTAACCTAACTTTGTGTAAATAGAGCTCAATATAGAAATATGTCCACATATGCAGTCGAGACTGACGCGGCTTTTTTCTGAATTTCTACAAACACCATTTCATTTTATAGTAAATGAGTTTGGGCTGGTTTATGTTTATGAACAGACGCCTACAGATCAACATAGTAAAGGAGCTCATCTGTGATCCTGAGTTTAAAGCCAGTTTTTATTCAACTTAAACTTGGAACTAAGTTGTAAATAAATCTGAAACTGAAACTTTGCTTGTGTGTAAAAAGTGATTTCAGAGCCACTCGGTTCTCCCTGATGGAAACTGTTTACCTTCAGTGTTTTGTGCTTCTGATCATTTTAATAGACGTCAGCGTCACTAATTAATGACGTTCTATTAAAAGACTGGTTTACCAAGAGAGACGCTGGAGGACTTTCACCTGAAATGAGTTCATGAAGCCAGTCTGGTTATAAAAATGATAACAGGACATCAGAGCCAGAATTACTCTTTTAGTACTTTTACTTTATACTTAAGTACATTTGAAGGGAAATACTTTAGTACTTTTACTCAAGTGGAGTTCTAAAGGGAGGAACTTCTACTTTCACTGGAGGAATATTTTACCTTGGGTGTCTCTACTTTAACTCAAGTACATGATTTGTGTACTTGGTCCACCTCTGGTTTTGCCTGATCTGAAATCCCATGGACTCACCAAATATTGCTGTGTCTGCCATGGGCCGCATTGTGCCTATGACACAATACATTGGCAGAGCTGACTAGCATGTGGATCGAAAAATGTTTAAGAATGTGCCGTTTTCCAGCTAAACGTTACTAGGTGAAGGTTCGCTGTGGTTAGGCTAGTAAAGTTAGCAGAGGAGTCAAATGAATAGAATTTATCTTAAAGATTTTGTTTGCATATGATGTCTGCACATTCACACTTTGTGCTTTGTGTTCCTTGTTGCTCCGTGCTGCTCCTGGAGGAACGTAATTTCACTCCACTGTGTACTTGTACAGAGATGGAATGGCAATAAAAGCCTCTTGACCTTGAGATTTCAGTTTGACTGACTGCCCCTCGAGTGTAAACATATAGATGTTTGTGGAGTTTAGTATTGCATACTACAGTAATATTATCATTATTCTGCTAAATATCTGGGCAAGCAGTGTCTGCTAAAAGGTGACTACTATGAAATATGCAGGACAATGTCAAAAATGAATGAAATACTCCAGTAACTGCGTAAAAATCAAAGATGGTATGAATGCTTTCTGGTTAAATCTGCAGAGGCTATGCGAACTAACTAAAGTATGAAGTATGTGAAATACATGAAGTAACTGGGATGACGTAGCTGAATAAAATGTCAGTAAGTTAAGGCAGTTAAATATGCAGTAGCTGAGTGAAATATACAGTAAATGAACAAGGTTAAATCTTCCCAGGAATGTCAGTTTGTAAACTGTGAATGAGCAACTGCTCAAAATAACAGGCAGTTAAACACACCAGTAAGGAAAAAGTCAGTGAAAGAAAAAGGAGGTAATGTTTGCATATTGAGGGCTGCGCTGCTGTGAGGAGGGCTCCTGAGGGTCACTTTGTATGGCCATGCTCCTGGCTTACAGAGGGACTGTTATTATTGCTGTTGTTGCTGATGCTCATGTTGTTATTAGTGTAGTTGTGTTGCTTGGTGTAAATTGTATCAGAGGAGGGTGCAGCTAACTTGTGGTTAGAAATGTGTAGCCACCTCGAATGTTGTGTCCTCCCACGTTACCACTTCCCTGCATTATGTATTGGGTGAGCAGTGGACTGGGCATTTCTCACTGCTGTGGAAGTGCCTGTTTAAAATAAAAGAGCATTTGCATGTATGCACAATATTTTATGCATATGCTGACTCTACAATGTCATCGCTGGCAAAATAAAAATCATATATATATATATATATATATATATATATATATATATATATATATATATATATATATATAAATATAAAGTGTGTGTTAAGATAGATTCTTTTCATTTGATTCCCTTTTTAACATAAAAAGACTAAAAAAGGGTTGCCATTCAGTCCTGTACACATCCTGGAGTCAGTCAGCTTTTATTTATTTTTTTACTAAATTAAGCTGATAGGTCACTGTGTTCACCAGGCAGACGAAGGCAGATAAATAACGATCCAAATCTCCGCAGTTATCATGTTGATGTGCTGCCTAGGGCCTAAATGTGACCAACAGCGCACCTTTGACAAACAAATGTCCCTATGTTGAGAGTGGACATATCAAACCCACTGTTTCTGTAGAGGTGGCCTGACTGGGCAAAAAGAAACAGTTTAATCATCAAAAGAAATGCTAACATGCTAAAATGTTGTAGCACCTTCAACCCATTTTGCATGTCAGCTTTACAGTATTCGTTTTGCAGCATTTATTAGCTGGGTTGTTCTGAGAAGGACTTGTATTATGAAGGCAGGGATAGCTGTGTTCTGTTAGTTTAGGAAGTACTGAGTAAGTCTAACACTGAAGGTTGGAAAAGCAAGACACAGTTAGGCTCAGAGCGAATTGTTAGACAAAACTCTCCTTATGTATGGTGTAGATGTGGCCGGCGAACAATCGGAAACAGACAATCGAGGGAAATTCTACTGAATAGCATCATAAAACTGTGATCTCTTTGACGTCTTGGAGTGTATGTGAGTATCGGCAGTTTGTAAACAATGAAGCATGAGCCCTGCCAATGGTCAAACAATCCTACAATCCAGTGCAATGTGACATCAGTTCCCAAGCATGTGGCAAGACATAAACCCACTAAAGGCCAATGCAGCGAATTTTCCTGTGCTCTGCTGAATAGAAACAGACAGTAAAAGTTGATATAGCACAAGACATTTCACTGCATGAGCAAACAGTGAAATTACCAGCCTGAATCATCAGCTCAGCAGTCGAGAGAGAATGGAAGAAAAACGCACACTTCGGCACTGTATACACTCTCACACACCGCTGAGAGCGCCACACCGAGAGCTGAAATACAGTCTTACACTCTGATCAGATGAGAAGCGTTTTGGTTTGAGACGCATTTCCTGCATCTGAACGGGCTAAAGACATTCTGAGCAAATGTGAGAGACATGAGATGCTCACAGCTCAGTGAGCTCCAGGAAGAGACAGTGCAACTATTATTAAGATAAAAAGAGTCTCAGAGGGCTCCTGTCTGTACAGTGCCAGTTCAGGGGCACAGCTTTCAAAAATGTTTTTCACACAAATGAGCTTGTTTTTGAATTTTTGTAACTCAACATATCAAGTGCTAAGCAAAAATGGATTATTTGCTGTTTAATCCACTCTTCTTTAAAATTGTGAGTTCTTTCGCCTGTTTGTTATTAACATGGATATAACAAAGCTGTAAATATGTACTTCATGGTTCAGTGGCCGGTTGTCACCTTGATGATGCAAATCAATAATAAGCATTTCTATAGCAACGTGAATTGAACTTGAATATGTGATACTACCTCAGAGCATCCAACAATAAAGGCAGCACAACACTTCTTTTATACAGTGATGGGAAACACGAAAGCACACAGAAAGCTCCAATTACAGATACTGATCCATTTCACTGACCAGCATACACATGAATCAGTTAAAAGGGCCAAGGAACAAGGAGGTACAAGGTAGATGTTTCCAATAAAGTGGCCAGTAGTAGAAGTACAAAGTAGGTGTTTCTAATAAAGTGGCCAGTTAGTGGAGGTACAACGCAGTTGTTTCTAATAAAGTGACCAGTGAGTGGAAGTACAAGGTAGGTATTTCTATAGAGTGGCCAGACAGTGGAGGTACAAGTCAGGTGTTTCTAATAAAGTGGACAGATTATGGAAGTACAGGCACCGTGTTTCTAAAAAAGTGCCCAAACAGAGGAAGCACAAGGTAGGGGTTTCTAATAAGGTGATTTTGGAATAAAGTAAGTGAGGTACATCATTAAAGGGGGTAGCTTACTTCAGCTTAGCGATGACCAGCACATCACTGAGAAGAAACAGATGTCTCTCTCTGGTCTTCAGTCCTTCAGTCAGCTGAACAGTGTCATCCAGAAGCAGCTCAGAGTCCTCAGTGGCCAAACCGAGCACAAATGGGCTCTGCTCCACAGCCATGGGGAACGGGGCCTCCTCCCTGTACAGCACAGCAGCAACACGAGCCTTCATTCTCAGTTAAAAGCAAACCAATTAGGGCCACTTGTCTCACCCAGCACCGGGTCACTATTTCTCAAATGTATATCAAACGAAGAAGCTGCTGGTGTTCTCAGAACAATGGACCGACCACCCCAGAGTCCAGACCTCAACATTACTGAATGTGTTTCAATGGGAAAACGCTAAATCAACTTCTAAGACTGATCTTTGGAAGAGTGAAACTGAAAGTATCCTGGAAAAATGGAAGCTAGAGGACACGCTGAGCACAACTGACTCAGAACATAAAATGGAAACTGAAATTAGTCCTTTACAACGACTCGCCCTTAATCAGACTTCATAAAGACATTAAAGTGTTATGGTTCATACCTTATAGGGGACCAGGACATTCCCAACGCCTTTCCAAACATCAGGTTGGGCGCTGACCGTCTCCTCTGGGCCAGACTGCGCAGGTGCTAAATTAAAACAATAGCACACTGTGTTTATACTTCAGCAGCATTATAAAAGAGTTCATAACAGACTAAAAGGGTATCAGCCTTATACATATGCAGTGACTAACAGCTGTTACAAGCAGCTATAGTCAAGTCAAATCAAAGGAGATCTTGGGGTCTAAAAACCGTCTAGAGAAAGAAGAGAACGTAAAATATAAAATGTGCCATACCTGTTGCATATTTTTTCAAACAAACAGTAATTTAGTATTAAAATGTGCAGATGTGTGCTCTCTGTGGAGGATGCGTTAACTTACTTTCACTTAGAAAATCAACACGACATGTAGTTTGAGCAGGGGCACCCAGACGTTCGCATACGGCTGTAATGATTCACTGTAATTACTCATAGTAAAAGTTTTATCAACAACCTTCACAGTCCGATGTACTCACTTCAGTTGTCACGTCAGTAAAGCAGGCATTTTCTCTGAATTCTGAACTTCGAAACTCTCTGACAAGATTTGAAACACAGAATTTTGTGACATAAATGCCTATTTCACCGCAGCCAGCAGGCACCCAGTGTGTAAACAATGAGAATGGCCTTTAACTGGGCCGAAGTTTTCCAATTTCCCCAATTACCCACACTCGGGCATTTCTAACACATTACTGCCCACTTCTGGCTAAAGGGCTGATTTCTGTTTCACCAACTAAACAGCTAAACAAACAAAACTGTCTGCTTGTATTTGTGTTTGTAAGTGACAAACAAGCCCATTGAGTCTCATATCACTGCCAAATAATTACACTGGATGTGGATCAGCTGCTGATTGCAAAAGACTGTCGCACAGCTTAATTACAGCACATCCTGGACGGGGACCCCTCGTCCGCACCGTTGCATTCTGGGACAGTCATTCAACCCAAAACAATGAGCACTTGTTCCAGCACCGCCGTGAAAAACAATATGCCGTCGTTTGCATGGATTACAGCCAACTGAACACCAAGACAAAAGAGGCTTATAAAAGCAGACAATAGTATTTTATTCAGGATGTACTACATTAAATGGTATCAACAAAAGAAATGAACTGTATAAAATCTGTTGTTTGACATCATCACTGGATGGAGAAATTAGGTTTTCCTAAAAATGTTGTTCAAGGATTCTTTAGTGGTTCTTTTACAGAACCATGAATTAGACTTGATGGTTCGTCAAGGCTACAAAGTTCCTTGCACCAAGAAAGTGGTTTTCAGATTGATGGAGAATGTGTTGTAGAGCCTTTTTAAAAAATGGTTCTATGTAGCACAAAAAAGGGTTCTTCTACTGTGGCAAGTTTGACATCGTAACAATGGAAGAACCCCTTTGGGTGCTACATAGAACCATTTTCAAAAAGATGCTATGTAGAGCCATTTACAGCACATTCAGTAGAGCCCACAAGGGAGTGAGCTGTGAATAACGTCACGGCTGTGGTTCAGCTGCAGACACAAGTACCTCTAACATCTCATCACAGCTGCGATGTTATTCACAATAACACATGATCTGCAAAACAGTGGCTCACATGAACTTCACTACTGGCGACTCCCTCCGCCAAAAAAAGTAGTCCCTCTTTGCATAACAGATAGAGCCATGAACCTGTCACAATATCAGGTTCAGCTCAGCCTTTTTAGAGTTTGATGAACCTGAACTTAATTTTGTTCCAGTCAGTCTATAAAATATTCTGCAGCTGATCCTGTTTGCTGGATTATAATTTGTTTCTGGCCAATTCTAGTTTGTTTAGTTATTCATAGCTGCTGAGAAAAGATTGTTTAAGGGTAATGACTCGTTCAGAGTTTAAAGGGCAGTCGTGGGCTGGAGGTTAGGGAACTGTATCCGGAAGGTCGCTGGTTCGATCCCCACAGCCGACAGCACATGATTGAGGTGTCGTTGAGCAAGACACCTAACCCTCCAACTGCTCCCAGGGCGCCGTGGATAGGGCTGCCCACCACTCCGGGCAAGTGTGCTCACTGCCCCCTAGTGTGTGTGTATTCACTAGTGTGTATGTGGTCTTTCACTTCACAGATGGGTTAAATGCGGAGGTGAAATCTAAAATGACCATTTTCTGTTTTTGCATGTGTTAAAGCAACAGCAGCAGCGTCTACCGTATTTTTCGCATGACCACTTTATTTTGAGATTATGGCTGAACTATCTAGCTGGAGAAAAGACGCGTCATTCAATTCAATGTTTAGCTAAGCCAATTGATGGCTTAGTGAAGCTGTGTGAAGCTGAAAGTACAGAAAGCACATGAATATTATGAGCATTAACCTTTCAAGAAAGTGCAGAGCTTCAAATGACAATGTAGCCTCATAATTACCACTTGAAAATGCCCAGTTGTTATTGTTGAAATCTGTGCCTATAAAATCCAACCAAATGAATAATTGCCAGTTGAACATCCCCGGTTACTGCTAACAGACTCAATTAACTAGTTTAGACTTTCTTTATAAGTATATTTCTATATTATTTATGCATTTTACTATCTTATGTACGTGCTTCGCCCTGACTGGAGTTGGCTGAGCAGGTCAGCAGAAAACAAGCTAACGCTCCAATAATAAAAACAGAGTTCAATTTTCAAGTCTTAGAGGAAATTCTTAAAAAACAGAGAAAAAATAGCTCAGACCAGCAAGCAATCCACACTGGTTTAAGCTGGTTAGTGCTGGATTAGACCCAACATGGTCATGCTGGTTGGCCTGCATACCAGCATCCAAAATATATATAAAACATATGCTGGTTTTGCTGGTCTATGTGGTTTTTTCTAGTAGTGAAGGTAAAGAATATGGTACTTGCGTGTCTGTTACGATTAAAATATTTTATTTAAACTGAAGCTGACATCAAAATTCAACATAACACTAGCCAACTAATTTCTACAGTCTTTCTTCTATTTTTTTTTTTAATGTATTGCATCATAGGTACAGGCATGCTGTAACACAACAAATGTTGAAAACACCAAAGAATAAAGATGAGCAATGGAACCAAACAGGGTTATATGCCATAAAAGAATCACTTTTGGTTCTCTTTCAAAGGAAAGATGCAGATGAAGTAGCCAAAAGGAACATTCTAGGGGCCCCATATCATGGAAAACTGATTTCGATGTCTACAAGAGATTCAAATAGCCTATATGTGGAAACTAAGCTGCAAAATGTCCCATTCAGAGTTTGTTTTTGTGATTTCAGTTCATTTACATACACTGTATCCTACAGCAGTTTAGCTCCAACCTTTCACACTGAAGCTATAATGAGAGTTTCAGGACTGCTTTTTGAATCAGTCACAATACAGGGCCAATCAGAACTGCACTCATTTACATTTATCAGTCTTAATGGCACATTAACAAGAACAGACTGTTTAATACTAAGATATAATGATGTATTAGAAAATGGTCAATCAGAATTGTCCAGGCTGAGGTCTTCTCTGTGGTTCTTTATAGATGTAAAAACTGGACAGTAAACAAGTGAGACAGGAAAAATGTAGATGCCTTTGAACTCGGGTGTGAAGAGGACCTTTGAGAGAACCTTGGCAATAAAATGAATAGATCCTCAAACAAATCAAGCCTCGTCTCTCACTCAAAGCTCAGATACCCAAACTAAAGGTCTCATTGTAGAAGAACCGAGAAGATATATACTGAGAAGATCTTTCTGCTTGGAAGAGTTGGAGGTGAAAGAGGAAGAGAGACATTTAGAAACAATCAGAAAACAGGAAATTCTGGAGAAAAACTCCAAAGTCCATAGAAACTACTTGATGCTATTTAATAATTATAATAATAAAAATGATAACAACCAAATGTTACAATGTGTCTAATGACCCCTCACAAAAAGCTCAATAGATAAAAAAAATTAATCTTGAAGGAATTTTAATAAAATGCATTTTTGTAATTTGTAATAAAATACATTTTGTTATTGTTTTGTTATTAGACCTGTAATTAGGCTGTATGTTTTGGGGCTCTTTCACATCAAGAAAGGTAAGTACTAAAACATGGCTTATATTTCTGATGGCTGCTCATATTCACAAATGATTTGAGGAAATTATAAATCAATTACTTCACAGCACAGCTTCAAAGTTTTCTTTTTTACTGCCTACATTTACTATGTCTTAAGTTGCTCTACAGTGCCCTGCACCACTACAGTTCTTTCTCTTAGCATAATACAATGATAGCATTAAAAAAACTATTTACATAATTCTGCCCATTAACCAAATACAGTTAACCAGCCAAAGCATTGTTCCTCCAGCCATCATGGACACAGAACATAAAAAACACTTCTTCTTCTTCTTCTTCCGGCTGCTCCCTTTAGGGCTCGCCACAGCGGATCATCTGCCTCCATCTTGCCCTATCCACTGCCTCCTCTACTTTCACACCAACCATCTCCATGTCTACCTTCACTACATCCATAAACCTTCTCTGAGGTCTACCTCTTCTCCTTCTACCCGGCAGCTCCATCTCCAACATTCTTTGACCAATATATCCACTATTCCTCCTCAACACATGTCCAAACCATCTCAACCTGGCCTCTCTGGCTTTATCTCCAAACTGCTCCACCTTCACTGTCCCTCTGATCTGCTCATTTCTAATCTTGTCCAGCCTCGTCACTCTCAACGAAAATCTCAGCATCTTCATCTCCGCCACCTCCAGCTCAGCCTCCTGTCTTTTAGACAGAGCCACAGTCTCCAAACCATACAGAACTTAAAAACACTGATATGACAAATTTCTGTAATTCGGTCACGTCTGCTTGGCTTTAGTTTTATGCTACTCTACTCGTGCTGTTTTGTGCCTGGACAATTTCTAATAAAGACAGACAGGCGGTCGTGTGAGAGCTTGCCACTCCTTCAGTGAGCAAGCATGGGAAGCCATACAGTTTCAGAGTAAATATAGTTAGATATGTACAATTTAAAGCCCTTTTCCAACAACAATTTGAGTTTGTGCTTTTTCAAGATGGCAAACTACTTCTTATTTTTGCCAACTCCTTAAAGAATTGTGTATATAAAAGAGCCATAATCAATATATTTGTAAGGCTAACATTAATGCTACACTAAGTGGTTTTATTCTTATTTAACTCATTAAAAGTACTTCATTAGTGTTGGTGTTCCACAGGTGTCCATGTTTGGTTCTCTTCTGTTCCCTCTGTGTGTCGCTATTTGGTCAATCTATTAACAAATATGGTGTCATGTTTCGTAGCTATGTAGAAGATATCCAGCTTTTTATCTGTTGAGACAGATAGCACTGTCCTAAACACTTTGATTTATTGAATAGCCAATACGGATGAATAAAATTCTTAAATGTAATTTAAGGCTAAAACAGAAATCAGAACTTCTTGCTGGTCGGACCAATGCAGACAGAGAGAAAATTACGAGAGAAATTGTAGTGAGGAAATTGTGTGTACTTTTTGATTTTGAAGTCTTAAAGTACAAATCAACAATATTACTTGATATGTCCTCCTTTACCTGAGAAACATTGTTCAAATAAGACCATATATTAGTTCCCATGATGCTAAGAAGCTGTTGCTGTTTATTAGGTTGCCAAAAACTGACTGAACGACTGACTGAGATGAGTGATAATAGCAAAATTAATATTTTACCCATTCTTGTAAGAAGTGTTCAGTTAAAATCTAATTAAACATCACTAACACAGACTTATAATTCTAATATGTCAGTAATATTGTATGGCTAAGCTGCAAGCTACATTTTACATATATTAAGTTAATGAGACTCATGGGTGAAACAAGCTTACTAACCAGGACTGATCTACTGTCAGTTGATATGATGGCACCAGTCATGTTAACCAACTTGTTCTCTATGCTAGTATTAATACATCCCAAAGGAGATACATGACCTTCTCCCCATTTGAAAATAGGTTTGACTGTTAGGAAATGTTCTTAAAGTTATGTTCTTAAATAGTTTTAAATTCATAGAATGCCCCGACATTCCTTATGGTGTTCCACAGGGGTCCATCCTTGGTCCCCTTATGTTTTCTCCATTTATTGCCACTGTCCAAAGAAAAGCATGCATCTCCATTTTGCAGATTGTCATTTTTCTTCATTCAATCATTTGAGCGCAATGGATGTCATTTACACTGTTTCATCGTTTACATTAGCTTATATTACAAGTTTGAAAAGTTTGTGCCTTCCCCTATAAATTTACTTTTTTGGAGATACATGACAACAACAGTATATAACCACTTGGTCAAATAATTAATAAGGTATGAACTTCCATAGCTATGCAGACAACACCCACCTTTACATAGTACACTCTGACATACTTCAAAGCTACTGCCATGGCACCAAACATGGTAATTAACTTGATCTCTATGCCAATCTATGAAAATAACCTAGGCTGTTTGGAACATTCCTAAATTGCTTTATTCTTATTTAATTCATAGAAATCATGACATTGCTTATGGTGTTCCACAAGGGTCCATTCTAGGTCCCCTTCTATTCTCTCGTTATATGTTTTCAGATTATTAATAAATATGGCTTCAACTACCATAACCAGGCAAATGGCACACAGCTTTATATCTGTTGATCTGAACAGCACTACTGTCATAAATGACTGGCTGCATAACTTATGTTTTAAACAGATTAAAGTAATCGCACCCATGGATGAAGCAAGCTTACAAACTAGGACTGATATAATCTCTGTTGGTATTATGGCACCAAACATGGTAATGAATTTGATCTCTATGCCAATATCAATACGGTCTTAAAGAGATGTAATGCTCTCTCTCTATTTGAGCTTTAAGCATAAACATTGGGTGTTGTGACGGACTTTAGCAAAATAAAAGTGGATAAAGATCCTGTCAGAAGAAACTCAATCATACTAAGTATGGTACATAGGCCAATCTAAACACTGAAACCACTGCTGGTATTGTTTCTCTCAGAGGAAAGTTAGTGGATTTCACAACTTTTGCTATGTAGGCACGTAACTACGATTGTGCAAATTAGTCACTTCAACATCACATGCTCAGACTTCTAGATACATTTCTTCATACTACCTTTGAGATTCACATATTACACAAAAGATTTTGAGAAATATTAAACTTTTTGAAGAATCAGATACAGTTATTTTCCACGTAGCCTACTTGTTTAGAGCTTTTACAGCTTACAATTAAAGGGGGAATTCCATCAGTTTTTCAACTTGTAAATATAAAAAAAATAGGCATTAAATTTAATGGTTGAGATGTAAACAGAGGCATTCAGAGTGGTTTGGTGTGAAATGCTTTGTTTTAGATAAACTTACAAAATCCAAACTGTGGTGATAGGAACCAGACGATCACCTCTAAAAGCAGAAAGCTATTATTTGAAATGGTAATGAATACACTGCCTGATGTCTGGCACATCGTTTTTACGATAGTTTTGTAAAAAAATGTTTGACCTAAAACACTTTTTAAAACTCCACTCATAGTGAAGAACCATGTAGGGCAAACAGGCCCACAGAGCAAACGTATTTTTTCACATTTTCCACTATTTCACCATCATCATCAAGTATAAACCATATATAAACTCAGAAGACATGTTTCGGTTCACTGGTGCTTTTGGATAGTAACTAAAATGGTTGTAGTCATGGTGACCCCTGCTTCCTAACACCTCGGTTTCTCCACAATGAATCATTTCACATCAAACCGCAGTTTCCCCTTTAAGATTCCCATTTAAGTCAGGCAGATTCAACAATGTTTCTCAAAAAATCAATTACGTGAATCTTAAATATAGTTACTATGAAGTTATCCAGACTATTTAGATAAGAGGTATTTAGACAATAGGCCCAAACCTTGCATGTTGAATTCCCCTAACCTGTAAGCTGTAAATTAGAAGTTACAAAATATAAAATAAATCCAAAACTTTCATATTAATTGGACTGAATTCAAAAAGTGCTGATTGATTCTTCGTCTACCATTCGAAAATTAGCATATTAAAGCTACTCACTGGTCGTATTGGTGCAGCAGCATCATCGTAACTTCCCCTCCTCATTGTAACAAACAGATTGGCATAGCACACCAGAGCACAGCTCAGTACAGTCCGGCAGCACTAGAGCTTCTCAACACGCCAGTGACCAGAACGCTTCAGACTGAGCTCCTACTCTCCCCGGACTCCTCCAAGAGCTGCTAATGAGGCTGGAAACAATGGAGGCCCGGGGGGGGGCAGAAAGAGGAGGGGGTTCCGCTTGACCTGGTGAAAAATAATCTGGCTTTGAATGGGAGCAAAGTATGCAACATTTTTACAACATCTTATGTCAAAAGCCACTAGAGTTAGATTTTAAGCGCTGGCAGACATAAGCAGCTCAGGATGCTGGTTTAGAGGGTCAGTTTATTTAAAGTCAGGGTCATGGAAAGTCCTGGCTTCCTCAAGTTTTTGAAATGAGAGAGTTTGATGGTCAGTAAACACTGTTAGAGTTTAAAAACCTGCCAATCACTGCCCAGTCTGGAGAGTCTATGTGCTAAATTGATGCTGTAAAAAAACAATCTTTGGGTCAAATTCCACGTTATTGTTTTCTAAGTGAAAGTAAGTTACATGCTCTCACACTTCTGCACATCTTAATGCACAACTGCAGTTTATTTGCCGAGTTTAACATACTGGAAAGCAAAATAAAGCATAACGTGTGGCAACTTATGGCACATATTACACTGCATGTTTTTTTTTTCCCTGATATGTTAAACACAGCAAATGAACAGGAATTGTGCGCTAAAATCTGCAGATATTAACTTTCATTTTCGCTCAGAAAATCAATATTAGAAGGAATTTGATGCAAACCTTTGCGGGTGGCTGTATAACATCAGGAGCGATTCACTCTGAAATGCACTGCTCTGGTTTCCAGGCTGCCATTGATTCCATTATCGAGGGACAATGCAGAAAACAGGAAAGGATCACAACAGGGACAGGGCACAACATCATGTCAGAACAAGACATACAAGCTCCCCCAAACCACATAAACTGCAGGGGTTTTTTTCCTTTTCCATCTTCAGACTATTCAGTAACTACACTATAAAAACGGTTGGTCAGTTTAACATGTGGGTACAGGCAATTTAATCCTATCATTCAACTCAAATAAACACTTTCAACAAATATATACAAAGCAGAATTTTAGTTTGGATGAAAAAGTAATATTTTTATCAGTTTCATACTGTCTGTTGACTGCAGATACAGGAATAAATGATCATTTCTTTATATTCTAATGAATTTGATAAAAGCAGAATTATTTAAAAGTCTCACACAACAGCAGACTTAATAAAATTCAAATATATGAGAATAACAAAAAACAGCAGTTACACTGAAATGAAGAGGAATGTAGAGGACAATGCTGTGGGCATTAAAGTCGTGGCATTAAATCCATCCATCAATACTCCTCTAACAAATGCGCCCCATTAAACTCACCTCCCCACTGAGCACAGTAGAACCAGCACATTCACCACTCTGGCACAGAAAAATTACCTTGCAAATTTTCTTTGATGTGTGTCTGACGGAAGCACATTGACGTTGGTGCTACACCCACACACACTTAAATGATTCATGGCAGGTGCAAGTGGAGTTATTGTTGTATATCGTAAAGACTTACAGCTGTTTATTTGGACAGTAAGTCTGTTTTGGTTGTAAGACAATTATAATGAATACAAATGAACACGAATTCAGTAGAAAAGGGAGCAGACTGTATTAATGCTTGCCGTGGTCATGAAATCAGAGGCTTAATTCCAGCTCCAGTTGTTGCAGGATGGGATCAATTCCATCAGCAACACAACTGACCTAACTCGATGAAGGATGATTAAACTGAATTAACTCTGTGAAGGATTGATTAAACTAACTTGCCTAATGAAGGATTGATTAAACTGGTTTAACTCAAAGACGGTTTAAACTGATGTACCTAATGAAGGGCTGATTAACCCGATTTAACTCAATGTCAATTAAAGTTAATTAAACGGATTTAAAATTAAACGGATTTAACTCAATTAAGGATTGATTAAACAGATTTAACTCAGTGATGGATCGATTAACATGATTTAATTTAAGTAAGGATTGATTAAACTCAAATAAAGATTGTTCAAACTGATTTGCCTAATGAAGGGCTGATTAACCCGATTTAATTCAATGTCAAAAAAAGATGCATTAAATGGATTTAACTCAATTAAGGATTGATTAAATGGATTTAACTCAAATAAAGATTGTTCAAGCTGATGCACTTAATGAAGGGCTGATTAACACAATTTAATTAAATGTCAAAAAAACATGCATTAAATGGATTTAACTCAATTAAGGATGGATTAAATGGATTTAACTCAATGATGGATCGATTAACATGATTTAATTTAAGTAAGGATTGATTAAACTCAAATAAAGATTGTTCAAACTGATTTGCCTAATGAAGGGCTGATTAACCCGATTTAACTCAATGTCAAAAAAAGATGCATTAAATGGATTTAACTCAATTAAGGATGGATTAAATGGATTTAACTCAATGATGGATCGATTAACATGATTTAACTTAAGTAAGGATTGATTAAACTCAAATAAAGATTGTTCAAGCTGATGCACTTAATGAAGGGCTGATTAATCCAATTTAACTCAATATCAATAAAAGATGCATTAAACGGATTTAACTCAATTAAGGATTGATTAAATGGATTTAACTCAATGATGGATCGATTAACATGATTTAACTTAAGTAAGGATTGATTAAATGGATTTAACTCAATGATGGATCGATTAACATGATTTAACTTAAGTAAGGATTGATTAAACTGATTTAATTCAATCAAGATTTGATTAAATTGACTGAACTCAGTGTATGATTGATTCCATTGGTTTACTAAATGAAGGACTGAGTAAACTGATTTAATCTATTAAAGGAAGTAAATCATTTCCAAAAATGTCTGCACAGCACTATGAATGGCATTTAACTCAGAACAGCACTGCAGTCTTTCTTTCTTCCCTCCTGTGCCCTCTGCTAGCCAGAGTCTTCTGCTCTTTTGTGACCATACACATGCCCTCTGGTGTGGTTTTGTTATGAGATGTTTTGGCAAATTTTGCAGATTTAATCGTAATGAACAAAAGGCCATCTCCCAAGAAAGCAAGAGCAAAACAGCGACTCTGGCTTTCGTGAGTTTGAGATCATACCATCTGCGTAAACAAGTGCTCTGACCATCATACGTATCTGGCTTGGCTGTGAAGATTTCCTTTGATTTGTTGATAATATAGGCAATGGCTTTATGAAAAGCCCTGTACCCTGTTGGAAAAAAGTACAGTGCAGTATATTGTTCTTTCATCAAGTTAACAACGTCAATGCATCTTCCAATCGTTCATCTTAAATGAAGTGTATTCGGTGGAGAGGCAGATATTTATACCTTTTAATAACCTAATGTTTTAAAACCAAGCAATAAAATACAAAGCCTGGAGATCTCATCAGGTGTGCAGTGTCAATGCAATAATAAAGCAAAGGAAAGATGCAACACAAACCATTTATTAATATTAATAATAACAACAACTTGTCCGTGTTGTCTCAGACATTCACATGTTGGATTAAAATTTAAACAAGTTTTTCTATTCGATCATAAATCTAACAAGCTCGAAATGGACAAAGAAGAAAATCTCATATTTGATTAATACACACACACACAAACCCTCCTAAGCCACTTCTCCTTCTGGGTCATGGATATCTGGTTAATAATTGAATATATTTATTATTTATAAACATGATTTGTTATATTTATTAATATTTTGATTAAGTAACTGACCAATGAATTGACTAAGATTGACCATATTCTTATTAAAAGCCGGTCCTTTTGCCAGTGTTTTGTTTTGTCAGTCTATAGTTCTTTACATCCTTTTCCTGTATGAGTCATCTTACAATCAGAAGTAGCTTAACCCATTTACCTGGAAGTCTCCCCCTTTAAAGATGAAAGAAAAAACCCAAAAGAGTTTATTTTTCTCTGAATAAAGTTTGGCTTTACCAGAAGTGGAAACTTGCAAATGAGATATGTTTTGCTTGCTTCACACTTAGAGACTGTTTCTCTTTTTCACCTCATTTACATCATAACTAAAGCAGCAACAACCACTGTCTGAGCCCCGTTCCAGCTAAAGTCAGAGCAGTGCAGTAAACAATAAGCGAAGTTAAACCACCAGAGCAGAAAGCTCACTCTGACCAGGACAGACTGGGGGCTGGCACTATGTGTCTGAGCCAGTAAAAACAACAGCCATGACGCTGCACAATATGATTGGCTGTGATTTTCATGTTGTGGTGGTCAAAGGGAGTCAAAAAGCATTCATTGAAGTGATTAAGTGATACTTTTTTTGATCGCACAACCAGGGAAATTCCACCTCCGCATTTAACCCATCCGTGAAGTGAAACACCACATATACACTAGTGAACACACACACTAGGGGGCAGTGAGCACACTTGCCCGGAGCGGTGGGCAGCCCTATCCACGGCGCCTGGGGAACAATTGGGGGTTAGGCGTCTTGCTCAAGGACACCTCAGTCATGGACTGTCGGCCCTGGGGATCGAGCCGTCGACCTTCCAGTCACAGGGCCAGATCCCTAACCTCCAGCCCATGACTGCCCCCGTTATAGATTATATAACTAATGGTGCAAAATGGTCTTGTATGAAGAGACCTGTGATTTTGTAATCAGCAACACGCCTGAATAAGGAATTCTGGGAATTCTTCTTGGAAATTGCTGCTGTTGGACCACGCAGTAAACAAAAATGTTCTAAACCAAATACCTTTTGTTCTGTGTACACTTTCCCTCAAATATTACAGGGTCCTGATACCGAGTGTGGCATCATCTCAACCAAACACACAAGTCTATCTCTACCAAACTGTTAATAAGACAAAATCCAGCCAAATGTATGTTGATTTCTCATGTTATTGTGATATGTGATATGCTATCAGTGCTAGTTATCAGTGAATTTTGGTATGCTGGCAGTATGTTATGCATAAATAACACAACTTTAATTTCTCATCTAATCACTAATGTAGCCAACCACTGAGCTTATAGCCTAAACTGAGCAGCCACTGGAACTAGACTAAACCATAGTGATTTAGCTAGTATTTATGCCAAGAGTGGATCGAAATAAAAATAAATAAATAAATAAATAAATCGGTTAATTACCCTCAAAACTCTTCCATTTATATAGTAGTCAGGTCTTCTAGGCTATGTACTACATACTTGAACATCTAAAGAAGTTAAAATCGCTCTGGAGTCTCTCGCACAGGGATAAACACAGCGGGAAGTTAAGTCTATGGCTGAACCAGTCATTGCTGGTCCTTTCGTCGCCGTTTCCTGCGATTCCACCTCTGACTTGCAGCCCAGAAACTTTAGACAAGAATCTGGACTCTGACGTGCGCCTCAAAGCTTTTAGATTAGAATCTGGACTCTGATTCAGAATCAACCCTCAGAATGAAAACTTGACTTCTATTCTGACGCCATAGACATGAAACTTGACTCAGACTCATGCCACAGATGCAAAACTCAAATCAGATTGTTGATTCAACTTGGACTTGCACCCCAGAGACTTTGGACTAGAATCTCGACTGTGACCTGCAACCGCATTTGACAGAGTCAAAGCTTCACTTAGACTTGCACCCCAATAGACTAAAAACTCAGACTCATGCCAGAGACACAAGACTCAAATCAGACTGATGACTCAACTTAGACTTGCACGCCAAAAACTGCAGACTAGAACCCGGACTCTGACGTGCACCTCAAAGATTTTAGATTATAACCCAGACTCTGACGTGCACCTCAAAGATTTTAGATTAGAACCCAGACTCTGACGTGCACCTCAAAGATTGTAGATTAGAACCCAGACTCTGACGTGCACCTCAAAGATTTTAGATTAGAGCCCAGACTCTGACGTGCACCTCAAAGATTTTAGATTAGAACCCAGTCTCTGACGTGCACCTCAAAGATTTTAGATTAGAACCCAGACTCTGACGTGCACCTCAAAGATTTTAGATTAGAACCCGGACTCTGACGTGCACCTCAAAGATTTTAGATTAGAACCCAGACCCTGACGTGCACCTCAAAGATTTTAGATTAGAGCCCAGACCCTGACGTGCACCTCAAAGATTTTAGATTAGAGCCCAGACTCTGACGTGCACCTCAAAGATTGTAGATTAGAACCCAGACTCTGACGTGCACCTCAAAGATTGTAGATTAGAACCCGGACTCTGACGTGCACCTCAAAGATTGTAGATTAGAACCCGGACTCTGACGTGCACCTCAAAGATTGTAGATTAGAACCCGGACTCTGACGTGCACCTCAAAGATTTTAGATTAGAACCCGGACTCTGACGTGCACCTCAAAGATTTTAGATTAGAACCCGGACTCTGACTTGCACCTCAAAGATTTTAGATTAGAACCCGGACTCTGACGTGCACCTCAAAGATTTTAGATTAGAACCCGGACTCTGACGTGCACCTCAAAGATTTTAGATTAGAACCCGGACTCTGACGTGCACCTCAAAGATTTTAGATTAGAACCCGGACTCTGACGTGCACGCCAAAAACTGCAGACTAGAACCCGGACTCTGACGTGCACCTCAAAGATTTTAGATTAGAACCCAGACTCTGACGTGCACCTCAAAGATTGTAGATTAGAACCCAGACTCTGACGTGCACCTCAAAGATTTTAGATTAGAGCCCAGACTCTGACGTGCACCTCAAAGATTTTAGATTAGAACCCAGTCTCTGACGTGCACCTCAAAGATTTTAGATTAGAACCCAGACTCTGACGTGCACCTCAAAGATTTTAGATTAGAGCCCAGACTCTGACGTGCACCTCAAAGATTTTAGATTAGAACCCAGACCCTGACGTGCACCTCAAAGATTTTAGATTAGAACCCAGACTCTGACGTGCACCTCAAAGATTGTAGATTAGAACCCAGACTCTGACGTGCACCTCAAAGATTTTAGATTAGAACCCGGACTCTGACGTGCACCTCAAAGATTTTAGATTAGAACCCGGACTCTGACGTGCACCTCAAAGATTTTAGATTAGAACCCAGACTCTGACGTGCACCTCAAAGATTGTAGATTAGAACCCAGACTCTGACGTGCACCTCAAAGATTTTAGATTAGAACCCGGACTCTGACGTGCACCTCAAAGATTTTAGATTAGAACCCGGACTCTGACGTGCACCTCAAAGATTTTAGATTAGAACCCGGACTCTGACGTGCACCTCAAAGATTTTAGATTAGAACCCGGACTCTGACGTGCACCTCAAAGATTTTAGATTAGAACCCGGACTCTGACTTGCACCTCAAAGATTTTAGATTAGAACCCGGACTCTGACGTGCACCTCAAAGATTTTAGATTAGAACCCGGACTCTGACGTGCACCTCAAAGATTTTAGATTAGAACCCGGACTCTGACGTGCACCTCAAAGATTTTAGATTAGAACCCGGACTCTGACGTGCACCTCAAAGATTGTAGATTAGAACCCGGACTCTGACTTGCACCTCAAAGATTGTAGATTAGAGCCCAGACTCTGACGTGCAGCTCAAAGATTTTAGATTAGAACCCGGACTCTGACGTGCAGCTCAAAGATTTTAGATTAGAACCCGGACTCTGACGTGCAGCTCAAAGATTTTAGATTAGAACCCGGACTCTGACGTGCAGCTCAAAGATTTTAGATTAGAACCCGGACTCTGACGTGCAGCTCAAAGATTTTAGATTAGAACCCGGACTCTGACGTGCACCTCAAAGATTTTAGATTAGAACCCGGACTCTGACGTGCACCTCAAAGATTTTAGATTAGAACCCGGACTCTGACGTGCACCTCAAAGATTTTAGATTAGAACCCGGACTCTGACGTGCACCTCAAAGATTTTAGATTAGAACCCGGACTCTGACGTGCACCTCAAAGATTGTAGATTAGAACCCGGACTCTGACGTGCACCTCAAAGATTTTAGATTAGAACCCGGACTCTGAGGTGCAGCTCAAAGATTTTAGATTAGAACCCGGACTCTGACGTGCACCTCAAAGATTGTAGATTAGAGCCCGGACTCTGACGTGCAGCTCAAAGATTTTAGATTAGAACCCGGACTCTGACGTGCAGCTCAAAGATTTTAGATTAGAACCCGGACTCTGACGTGCAGCTCAAAGATTTTAGATTAGAACCCGGACTCTGACGTGCAGCTCAAAGATTTTAGATTAGAACCCGGACTCTGACGTGCACCTCAAAGATTTTAGATTAGAACCCGGACTCTGACGTGCACCTCAAAGATTGTAGATTAGAACCCGGACTCTGACGTGCACCTCAAAGATTGTAGATTAGAACCCGGACTCTGACGTGCACCTCAAAGATTGTAGATTAGAACCCGGACTCTGACGTGCACCTCAAAGATTGTAGATTAGAACCCGGACTCTGACGTGCACCTCAAAGATTTTAGATTAGAACCCGGACTCTGACGTGCAGCTCAAAGATTTTAGATTAGAACCCGGACTCTGACGTGCAGCTCAAAGATTTTAGATTAGAACCCGGACTCTGACTTGCACCTCAAAGATTTTAGATTAGAACCCGGACTCTGACGTGCACCTCAAAGATTTTAGATTAGAACCCGGACTCTGACGTGCACCTCAAAGATTTTAGATTAGAACCCGGACTCTGACGTGCACCTCAAAGATTTTAGATTAGAACCCGGACTCTGACGTGCACCTCAAAGATTTTAGATTAGAACCCGGACTCTGACGTGCACCTCAAAGATTTTAGGTTAGAACCCGGACTCTGAGGTGCACCTCAAAGATTGTAGATTAGAGCCCAGACTCTGACGTGCAGCTCAAAGATTTTAGATTAGAACCCGGACTCTGACGTGCAGCTCAAAGATTTTAGATTAGAACCCGGACTCTGACGTGCAGCTCAAAGATTTTAGATTAGAACCCGGACTCTGACGTGCAGCTCAAAGATTTTAGATTAGAACCCGGACTCTGACGTGCAGCTCAAAGATTTTAGATTAGAACCCGGACTCTGACTTGCACCTCAAAGATTTTAGATTAGAACCCGGACTCTGACGTGCACCTCAAAGATTTTAGATTAGAACCCGGACTCTGACGTGCACCTCAAAGATTTTAGATTAGAACCCGGACTCTGACGTGCACCTCAAAGATTTTAGATTAGAACCCGGACTCTGACGTGCACCTCAAAGATTTTAGATTAGAACCCGGACTCTGACGTGCACCTCAAAGATTTTAGATTAGAACCCAGACTCTGACGTGCAGCTCAAAGATTTTAGATTAGAACCCGGACTCTGACGTGCAGCTCAAAGATTTTAGATTAGAACCCGGACTCTGACTTGCACCTCAAAGATTTTAGATTAGAATCCGGACTCTGACGTGCACCTCAAAGATTTTAGATTAGAACCCGGACTCTGACGTGCACCTCAAAGATTTTAGATTAGAACCCGGACTCTGACGTGCACCTCAAAGATTTTAGATTAGAACCCGGACTCTGACGTGCACCTCAAAGATTTTAGGTTAGAACCCGGACTCTGAGGTGCACCTCAAAGATTTTAGATTAGAATCCGGACTCTGACGTGCAGCTCAAAGATTTTAGATTAGAACCCGGACTCTGACGTGCAGCTCAAAGATTTTAGATTAGAACCCGGACTCTGACTTGCACCTCAAAGATTTTAGATTAGAATCCGGACTCTGACGTGCACCTCAAAGATTTTAGATTAGAACCCGGACTCTGACGTGCACCTCAAAGATTTTAGATTAGAACCCGGACTCTGACGTGCACCTCAAAGATTTTAGATTAGAACCCGGACTCTGACGTGCACCTCAAAGATTTTAGGTTAGAACCCGGACTCTGAGGTGCACCTCAAAGATTTTAGATTAGAATCCGGACTCTGACGTGCACCTCAAAGATTTTAGATTAGAACCCGGACTCTGACTTGCACCTCAAAGATTTTAGATTAGAACCCGGACTCTGACGTGCAGCTCAAAGATTTTAGATTAGAACCCGGACTCTGACGTGCACCTCAAAGATTTTAGGTTAGAACCCGGACTCTGAGGTGCAGCTCAAAGATTTTAGATTAGAACCCGGACTCTGACGTGCACCTCAAAGATTGTAGATTAGAGCCCAGACTCTGACGTGCAGCTCAAAGATTTTAGATTAGAATCCGGACTCTGACTTGCACCTCAAAGATTTTAGATTAGAACCCGGACTCTGACGTGCACCTCAAAGATTTTAGATTAGAACCCAGACTCTGACGTGCACCTCAAAGATTGTAGATTAGAACCCGGTCTCTGACGTGCACCTCAAAGATTTTAGATTAGAACCCGGACTCTGACGTGCACCTCAAAGATTTTAGATTAGAACCCGGACTCTGACGTGCACCTCAAAGATTTTAGGTTAGAACCCGGACTCTGAGGTGCAGCTCAAAGATTTTAGATTAGAACCCGGACTCTGACGTGCACCTCAAAGATTGTAGATTAGAGCCCAGACTCTGACGTGCAGCTCAAAGATTTTAGATTAGAACCCAGACTCTGACTTGCACCTCAAAGATTTTAGATTAGAATCCGGACTCTGACGTGCACCTCAAAGATTGTAGATTAGAACCCAGACTCTGACGTGCAGCTCAAAGATTTTAGATTAGAATCCGGACTCTGACTTGCACCTCAAAGATTTTAGATTAGAACCCGGACTCTGACGTGCAGCTCAAAGATTTTAGATTAGAATCCGGACTCTGACTTGCACCTCAAAGATTTTAGATTAGAATCCGGACTCTGACTTGCACCTCAAAGATTTTAGATTAGAACCCGGACTCTGACGTGCACCTCAAAGATTTTAGATTAGAATCCGGACTCTGACTTGCACCTCAAAGATTTTAGATTAGAACCCGGACTCTGAATCAGAATCACCCCTCAGAACGAAAACTTGACTTATATTCTGACGCCATAGACATGAAACCTGACGCATGCCAGAGACACAAGACTCAAATCAGACTGATGACTCAACTTGGACTTACACGCCAAAAACTTCAGACTAGAATCTGGACTCTGACTTTCACTTCAGACACTCGAGACTCAAATCAAACTCACACCTCAGAAACACTAAACTTTACTAAAGGAACTGTGGATAAGATTTTCTCGAAAGTGACATACATACACACACAAATGAACTGCTGATAATGAGCACTGGCAGCAGTCCCAGAGCATAAGATCCACACAGCATTTCAGCAGGCCATTTGCGTCATTACATAATTACATTGCGCAGCGACAACCTTTGACTGCCACAACATGAAAAGAACAGGCCAGTGTAGAGTTCTGACTGCTGGTCAAAATGCTGAAATATTCAGCGCTGGGATAATAAAAACAGTCACTCAGAGAGATTTGGTGTGAAATGCTCTGTTCTGGAAAACTTACGAATTCAGAATTGTTCACAGTGGCGGTGATGGGAACCAGACGTCCGCCTCTAAAAGTTCCCTCACAGAGTTATTGTGAAATGGTTGGGAATACACTGCTTGGGACAATGGGCCTCATTCACAATGCAAACATTTTCTTAGGACTTTCTCCAAAACACATTTAAGAACAAACTTAAGAAGATATGGGAGAATGAAGCCCATCGGTTTAGGATAGGTTTGAGAGAAATTTAGGTCTGAAACTTAGTTATTTGGTTATGCAATAAATAAATAAATAAATAATGATGATGATTCATGTGAGGTATTCTGGCAAGGCTGCCTGAATCTACAGGAAGGTTAGCTTACATCCCTAGCAATATTTTAACATGAACATGAACTGGTGTATTTTGAAACTACACTGCATGGAGAAAAGTATTGGGACACCTAACACATTACACCCACAGGAGCTTTTGACATTCCATTCTAAACCCATAGGCATTAATGTGGAGTTGATCCCCCCCTTAGCAGCTATAACAGCCTCCAATCTTCTGGGAGGTTTTCTACAAGATTTTGGAGGGCGTCTGTGGGAATTTTAGCCCGTTCATCCAGAAGAGCATTTGTGAGGTCAGACACTGATGTTGGGTGAGAGGGCCTGGCTTACAGTCTCCATTCTAGTTTCATCCCAAAGGTGTTTGATGGGGTTGAGGTCAGGGCTCCGTGAGAGCCAGTCAAGTTCTTCAACACCAAACTCACCCAGTCTTAGTTTTGTGAACCTTGCTTTGTACTGGCTCCTTGCATTGGTTCTCAGTCATGCTGGAAAAGAAAAGGATCTTCCCCAAACTGTTCACACACAGTTGTCCAAAATGTCTTGGCGTCGTTGAAGCATTAAGAACTAAGGGGTCTAGGCTTTAACACCACCCCCGACTTTTTGAATGAGGCACAATACAGGACAGCCAATCAGAACAGAGGTCACTTGTGTGTATCAGTAAAGACTGATTAAAGACTGAATATGTAAAAAAGGGCTATTTTATGGGCTATTTTCAGCACACAAAACTACACAAGCCTCATAAGTAGAAGGAAAAAATGAAATGCAGGAAAGAAGTAGGAATACTGTGCTTTTCATAATCCAAGTAAGAAATGAAAGCCATTCCTGGGTCAAGCAGTAGAAACATAAGGTTGCCTTTATTTCAATGGTATTCAAAGTCCGTTAAGGTTGTCCACTCGATCGGATTTTACACAGACAGGAATGCTACCCTGACAGAGAAATATCAGAGAGGTCCTTTAACAACCGGGAAAGAAATATACTCACCTTAAAGCACACGAAGCCTCTGTTTAACCCACACACTGTGAGCAGGATCCACTTTAGTGAAGCTACAGACCAAGAGTGGTCCAATCAACCCTGATTTACTTCTCAGATACACTTACACTGAAAATATAAGGCTCTATTTTCTCATTCATGGAAAAATAACCCACACACGTACACAAACACCCCATTTTCTGCGCTAATACTGCAGGCTGCGTCTCTACAGACCACACAGCTCTCAGGTTCGGGTTCCTTTGGGCCAAACACTGAACCATATTTGACCATTTGTAAATATCTGAGGTGGCCTTCACCCCAGTACTGAAGTGAAAAGAACACAGTTAGTTCGCACGCTCAGTGTCTGCAACCTCTAAAGGCCCGACGTCTGCACTGCAGCAGCGGCAGCTGTGTGAACAGCACACGTATATAAAATAGACTACAGGTTACTTTCAAGTTTCTAAATCTAACATAATGGAAAAATATTCAAGTCATTTCACCCCTAAACCCACATTTATATAGAACTACACATATTAAGAAACTAAGATTAACCAGATTTAGATGTTCTTAGTACAAAAGCATGGTCTTAAATGTGTGGCAACACTTCAAATAAGTGGGGAAACGGTCAGTCATACCACAGGAAAGAGTAGAAATGACTGAACATAATACTATACCAACATGGGTTGGGCCTTTTTTCAGCTTCTGAAACAGCAATCTGATGGCCCAAGACTAAAACGTTATGACATATTTTCATTTTAGGTACATAAACACCCACGTCCTGGCACATTAGGGACTGGTCAGCAGCGACAGGAAACTTTGCATAACAGGACAGTTGACCAAAGTGTTCAAAGTGTTTGCTTTAAAATTTCGTGCCGAAGTAACTGAAATCTTGTTGTTACTTAGTGTGTATTCTGGCATTGTATATACTACTATCCGTACATGACGATGAGCGATTATCTGGTTAACCGCAGGGAAGGAAAAATGAACAAAAAAAAGAAAAACTAATTGCGTAAGGCCATAGGCTTACATCCTAGATGACAGCACTGGTTTTAGGAAGCTAAAATCTGAAAAGGTGTTTTATTATTCAAAAACAGCCAGGAGAAAGCCGTAGACTTTGGGCTCAGGTAAGTAACAAAGGCCTCTATGTGCTACAAGCTACTGCTAACACTACAGCTGAGTGGGTCTTGTACACAAGGTCTTTTCTCCTCAGTGGAAGACGTGCCAACCAGTTAGTTTGCCATAGAAATATATTTCCACTGTTTTTGGACCTCACTAACATGAGCTAGAGAAGTTGGCCTCTGTCTACAGACAGAGAAGTCTGTCTTTTCAGTCACAGGCGTCCTGTGGAACAGACTGGGCTCAAATACTTTATAACTATCTAACAGCCTATGATTCAAATGTTATGCCATTTCCTTTTTAGGTACAAAAAAAACATTACACCAACGTTTTAAGACAACTGGGACTTAAGCACCAACTGCTGCAGGGAGGGCTAAATCTGCGGTGGCATGGCAACAAAATGTAGTGAGCAAAAACAGGACGGCTGGAAAACTGAATGTTATGCTCAGTTACATATTTCCACCAGAGACGTCTCCAAATCTTTAAATCCGACACAGCGCTGCTTAAAGCAATGTCTTTGAAATTCACTGAAGGAAGTGCCGTTATCTAGTGTAGGAACGTGAGACTACTTTACAAATTCTAGTTACATTCCAGTAAGAATTAGTGTGATTAACCAAAAAATTAAAAATGAACTACAGCCAAAATAAGTCTACGGCATAATTTTTAGTTAATGGCACTGATTTCAGGAAACCAAAATATGAAAATGTATTATAATTCACAAATAGCAGAAAGAAATCTGTAGGTTTGGGGAAAGTCGTGAAGGCTGCCTCTTCAGATGAGCTAACACTAACAGTATAGCTAACAGAGTTGGTAGCTTGTGAAGACTCATCTGTTACACAAGGTCTTTCCTCCTCAGTGGACGATATGCCAACATGTTAGTCTGTCAAAGAAATATACTTTTACACTTTTTGTGGGCCTGGCTAACATCAGCTGGAGTGGTTAGCCTAGCTACGCTATCTCCACCGTCACATCTTTAACCACACGTCCTTGGCAAGGGCTCATGTTCAGGCACTATTTTACAGCCCTGTTAAAACATAAAACACATGAATCGTTAGCCGGTATATTTTCTTCCTTGTTCCATGATTAAACAAAATGAATACCTGAAAAGTGGTAGTCCGGTATCCTCCAGGATACCAAATCTAATGCAAATGAATTCATTATTCCAAACACATCAGAAGCATGAAATGACCTCGGTGAAATGTCACGCAATGTCAGCTGTTGCTTAAAAAGCAGGTTGGACTCGAAAGAAGCGGTGATTATTATCACACATAGCAAAAGAAAAGGCCTTACAGAATATCATGAGCTTAACAAACCAACTTCCAGTGAAAACAGCTGATGTTATTGGAAATATTATGCATTAATTAAACGAGCGGTGGGGACATTGTTGGTATTACTGCAAACAACATTGATAAACACAAACCGGAAAAAATACAAACAAACCAGATTCTGTAAAAGCAGAACTAACCCCGAATTTCACCACCGAAACAGCTCACTGGAAACCAGAGGCTAAAAATAACAATGAGGTATCTGCTATCATCTGCATAAGGCGGAGCCTAAAACATGCATTATGGAAAAGAGTTCAGTTACAACGCCTAATTAAGGCTGAGTTCACACAGATGCTACTGGGAAGAGGTTTGCATGTAAATGAATGCAATTATTAACTATAGGTCATCACTCACTGTTGTGCTTCAATAATCAGCCTTTCAAAATGTCAACAGGACAAATTTATCCACTACGAACATGCTGGGCCAGTCACGTGCTGGACTGGACAGGTGAAAAAGATGACCGCTCAATGTATCGTCTGTTGTAACATGTAAAGGTGCGGCATGGAGCAGACAATAGCCAAAACCACAAACAGCCGAAAGACCACAAACTAACCACCCAGAGATGTGTTCTTTTTATGGTTACTGTTACTAGGTTGGATAGCTTAATGTAAAACTGCCACATATATTGTGAGTTTTTGTCAAAAAACATGGAAAATGAATGGAAATTTCAAATATTTCAATAATTTGAAACAATATTTATTTTGCATGTGTGGTCACACTTTTGGGTTTTATGCCGCAAATGACTGGAAGTAGCCAGAAGTTTGTCCAATCTAGCAACAGTTGGAATAAAAGGGCGTATTTGTCCGGTCAACTGAGCCAAAAGGTCTGCCAAGCTGGCCCCAAAGTGCCATCAACTGTTTGAATGCTTCCTTTGGCACAGTGGTTCTTTCCTGTTAGAGATAGCAGTCCTTCCAGTCTAGCTCTGCTCGGTCATTCATAAAACCATGAAATCTTTTCACAAAGAGGTGACGCTACACTAAACATCCCATGACGCCATGTTGTGCACGCACCAGCCACTTTTTCAGAAACCCCTCTCTTCTAGCTCCACCCTACAGGTGTACAGTTGTAGCTGATCTGCTGATATACAATATCAGTGTTGTGCATCACAGAGCTGCCACCACCATGTGTCACAAGTAAGTGGATGTATAAGGTAGACTGGGGAGAGGTGTGTTATAATAAAGTGGCCTACCCAGTGACCTCATGTACACCGTCGTCAAGATAAGAATGACCAAATTAAAAACTATATAATAACTGCAGATTCTAGAAGAAACTGCCCAATTTCTTGTTAAAGCTTACTTATAGCTCTTTCAGGTGGCTGATTAATCACAGTAGGCTGAAAAACCAAACAGCTCACATTTCTAGATTAAATTTGAGCTGACACAATGCTACTGACTGTTTTTCTCTCTTTGGACATGAGTCACCCAACCCCAGTATAGTAAAGTGCAACTTTAAGAACATGCTCTTGTACTGTCAATCTCTAAAATAGGCCTTAATACAAGTGAGGAGGTTAAAATCTTTGATCAGACACAAAAAAAGTAATATAACGTGACCGCACTTTAACATCCAAAAATACTCTCATAGTCCAAATATATTATTTTCTGCCAAAAAAAGAGAATAAAGTACTTGTATACAGATCTATATAGCCTTTTTAATGCATTTTTTTGTTTTAAATGTCCCTACAGATCCCATCTTCCCATTTGCTGCTGGTTTTAAACCCTCATGGTTTAAGTAATAATGCAGTCCTGTGTCATTTGGCATATTGTGCGTTGAGTGTGTAGCTTTCGGTGTTAATGCTGTCCGTGGTGCTGATTCTGCTGTGGTCCTCTGGCTTGCTGCTGCTGTTGTTGTTGTTGTTGTTGTTGTTGCTGTTTTCGAGGCCATGAGTGTTATTCTGGTTTTTGGAAATTTCGCTCAGCCTCAGCTCCTCCAGCTTCTTCCACAACTCCTCTCTCTCCTGCTCCTTTTTCTTCTCTCTGAGGATAAGAGCGCACGACTTTAAAATGGCAAAACTTAATTCAATCCGGAACTGGAATTTCATTAATCTAATTTCATTTCCAGAACGTTTGTTTTTTTTTTAAATTCAATAAAAACAAGAATCTGTGATTTGTTTATTCTGAATACGAAGGCTTTGGCTGACCAACCTGGGCGTATTTTGTAAATATAACTACACTTTGAATTTGATGCCTGCAACACAGTCAAAAAAAGTTGGGACAAGAGCCAAATAAGAGTAAAAAGTTCATAGAATATTCAAATTACACCACTTTGAAACACTGCACAATAAACAAATGAATAGGTAACAGGTGGAAATCATGACTGGGTATAAAAGGAGCATCTACCAAAGGCTCAGTGTTTCCAAACGAAGATTGGTTGTGGCTCACCACTTTGTGCTAAACTTTGTTCAAAAACTGTCAAACAGTTTAAAAAGAACATTTTTCAACATAGGATTACAGGAATTTAGATCTACCATACATAATATTGTGAAAATCTCAGTCAGTATAGGGCAAGGGCGGAAACCACTGCTGAATGTGCGTGACCTTGGAGTCCTCAGACAACAATGCATGAGAAACCGTCATGTTACTGTGGTAAATGTAGCCACATGGGGTTGGGAGTTCTTCGGAAGGCTATACATCAATTCCATGCAGAAATGCCACAGAGTTCTCTGGACCTGAGCTAATTTCAGATAGTCCAAAAGACTCAGCTGAGTTCACGTTTTTGCTTGTTTTTGAGGACAGTGAGTTTTCTCCATGCCAAAGATGAAAAGGACCATCCAGACGTTTATCAGCAAAAAGGTGCAAAAGTCTGGGATGCATCAGTGCCCACAGCATGGGTGACTTGTATATATGCAAAAGGTACCACTGATGCTGAAGTATACAGTGGGGCAAAAAAGTATTGTCAGCCACTGATTATGCAAGTTCTCCTACTTAGAAAGATGAGAGAGGTCTGTAATTTTCATCACAGGTTCACTTCAACTATGAGAGACAAAATGAGAAAAAAAAATCCAGGAAATCACAGTGTAGGATTTTTAAAGAATTTATTTGTAAATTATGGTGGAAAATTAGTATTTGGTCAATAACAAAAGTTCAACTCAATACTCTGTAACATAACCTTTGCTGGCAATGACAGAAGTCAAACGTTTCCTGTAAGTCTAAGTACACTAGCTGGTATTTTGGCCCATTCCTCCTGCAGATCTCCTCTAGAGCAGTGATGTTTTGGGGCTGTTGCTGGGCAACACTGACTTTCAACTCCCTCCACAAATTTTCTACGGGGTTGAGGTCTGGAGACTGGCTAGGCCACTCCAGGACCTTGAAATGCTTGTTACGGAGCCACTCCTTCGTTGCCCGAGCGGCGTGTTTGGGATCATTGTCATGCTGGAAGACCCAGCCACGTTCCCTCTTCAATGCTTTCACTGATGGAAGGAGGTTTTGGCTTAAAATCTCATGATACACGGCCCCGTTCATTCTTCCCTTAACACAGATCAGTCGTCCTGTCCCCTTTGCAGAAAAACAGCCCCAAAGCCTGATGTTTCCACCCTCATGCTTCACAGTAGGTATGGATACAACTCGGCATTCTTCTTCCTCCAAACACGACGAGTTGAGTTTTTACCAAAAAGTTCTATTTTGGTTTCATCTGACCACATGATATTCTCCCAGTCCTCTTCTGGATCATCCGTATGCTCTCTGGCAAACTTCAGACGGGCCTGGACGTGTACTGGCTTAAGCAGGGTGACACACCTGGCACTGCAGGATTGGAGTCCCTCTCGGCGTTGTGTGTTACTGATGGTAGCCTTTGTTACTTTGGTCCCAGCTCTCTGCTTGCCTATTGTAGAGTCACTCTTCCCATCCTGGTGCAGGTCTACAATTTTCTCCCTGGTGTCCTTCGACAGCTCTTTGGTCTTGGCCATGGTTGAGTTTGGATTCCGACCGTTTGAGGCTGTGGACAGGTGACTTTTATACAGATAACGAGGTCAAACAGGTGCCATTAATACAGGTAATGAGTGGAGGACAGAAGAGCTTCTTAAAGAAGAAGTTACTAGAAATCTTGCTCGTTTGTGGGTGACCAAATAATTATTTTCCACCATATTTTACAAATAAATTCTTTAAAAATCCTACAATGTGATTTCCTGGATTTTTTTTCTCATTTTGTCTCTCATAATTGAGGTGTAGCTATGATGAAAATTACAGACCTCTCTCATCTTTCTAAGTAGGAGAACTTACACAATCAGTGGCTGACTAATACTTTTCTGCCCCACTGTATAGTGTGATTTTAGAGACACATGCTTCCATCAAGACAATGTGTTTTCTCAGGAGGTCACTACTAGATTTAGAAAGACAATGTCAGGCTTCATTCTACACGCGCTACAACAGTGTGGCTTCATAGACACAGAGTGGATGTGCTTGACTGATCATATGATAATGTATTACAATTAAAGAGGAGAATCAAACGACGACCACAGATTGATGGACAGCTGATGTCTAGTATCAAACTAGAATGTGTAAAAATTTCACTTGCAAAACTAAAATGCATTTTGACATGAAAATATTTTAAACGAAAATAAAAATACTGCAACTAAGAATGATACAGATCAAAAATACTGCCCTCCTTAACACAAACCATAGGCGTGAGACATTTACCCAAAGTTTCTCAGAGCTAGTTCTAAAAGCAACACTCTTGGCCTTATTTTCACTCTGGGGAGACACTAGCTCGGTCATTATTCATCCGGGTGTTAAATAATGTCCTTTGAATTCAGTCTAAATCTCAGAGTTTCTCCACAAATCTGCTTTACTGATGTACACAGACTGCCTTGGCTGGCACTGACTGTGTTACATAATTTAGCTCTAAAAGCTGATTGTGATTGAGGCTTTAATACATAAATAACATGGTAGAGAATCTTTAACTGAATTTTGAGGCCTGGCAGCCCTCAGTCCTGGGGGAAATTCTCACCGTTGTCTTTCGGCTTTATATGAGGCTGTGAGCTCATCGAACAGTTTGCTGTTCATCTCCATAAGAGTTTTCAGCACGTTGTACACAAGAGCTACAATCGTCCTGGAAGATGTGAGAGAAAAAGACATTGTGTTAGATATCAGTACATATTAACTCCATAATAATCCACATGCTTGAGTGGATCACTGCCTTTATACAACAGCAATAAATTACAATCAAACAGGCCAATGTTCAATAACTATGAACAACAATATTCATATGTAATTCATGAACAGTGGACTGTATGTACCAAACAACATAATGGTTAAAGGATATTCTACAAACAGCACAGTGGCGTTTATTAACTTGGAGCATATATAGAGAATTCACTTAACATGTGGTCATAAATCACTGGGCAAAAGTCAGAGACCCCTCATTTGTTTAATTTCCAGTCAAAACAGCCACCAGTACAAGTTATTCATTATTCAGGAGATGTTTCTATATCTCTCATATATGATTAGATATAAGACTAATTCACTTGCATAAGGAAGGTGAAAACATCTAAAATGTCCTCATCAGATAAACAGCACTTCAAGCTTTCATCTCTGAGAGAGAGGAGAAAATCAAGCTGCTTCAGATCTGAAAACATCCACAGGTGTTGCTGTCCATCCTTCTGCTCTGAGAAGACAATCCAGCGCTGTGGGTCTGGAAGGATGTGTAGCTGTGTGTAGTCTCACTGAGAAAAGCAGAGCCATCAAACAAAGAAGCTGAACAATGGACTGACCACCCCAGAGTCCAGACCTCAACATCACTGAATGTGTTTGATTACTTCAGAAAATGATCAACCAGCTTCTCAGACTGAACTTGGTGTGTCTGAAGATTGTTTGAGAAACTGAAAGTGAGTCTCCTGAAAAGAATGGAAGCTGTAATAAAGGTAAAGAGTGGCACACTAAACACTAAAAATAATTATGCTTAGTTGTTGAAAACCTTTCTGTCCATTTTCTGTTAAATATTAAAGTTCTGAATAGTTTTCTGAAAATGAACAACTTGTATGAACGAGTTTGCTGTTTTTGACTGGACATTGAATAAATGAAGGGTGGTATATCCGTCGGTTTGATCTCTGAATCGTTTACCAATGCTATACATTAACTTTCTCTTGCGTGTTTATTTTCTATGGAGAGGCTTACATTGTATGCATCACGTCTCTACAGTCATTCTATAGAATACATACTGGTTCCAGTGTTCTTTAGAGATCCGGTACAGGCTGCCGAACATTATGGGTAGGATCTTGTCAATGTTTTCCTCAATCAGACTCAGGATGTACTCATTGTTCCAGTAATACAGCGACCGTTCTGCAACCTGCGGGAGACAGAGTGCTGTTCTGCACCAAACTCCACAGGACGCAGTCTGACAGTGAAGCTATTGGGATTAACCCCTTCAGTTACTAGGTTTTACATCCTAAGGCTTATTCGTCAGTCATTACATGCAAAACAATGCAAATTATGTGGAACTATGCAAGATATGTGGAATTAAAGCCTGGACCTGCGACAAATGTACAGGCAATGCAGAGTAAGTACCTTCTAAACAGGCAGGAAAAGTGCACAGACTAGAAGATTTCTGCTTTTTTTTAGCAGTGAAAGCACTAAAAGTGAGTTTTCTGCTTGATACTGAATTATGCAGCATGAGTAAGTAAATGTAGTTGGTAGTTAAGACAACTGAAAGTTTTCCCAATACAATACCTGCCAAATTTTAAAGACTCCGTACCTGAAAGTGAGGACTGGCCACACACTTAGAGATCTGTTTAAACAGAGGCTCCTGAACCTTCTTAAACTGAGTCGGCTCGATGACGTCCAAAATCTCCTCGATTTCCCCCAGAAACATAACCTGAGCAGATAAAAACAACATAATACAGCAGCTTTACAATGAAAAGGAAGAGCTTATTTATTTCTTCTTCATTATTAGCAAGACACCTAACCCCCAATTGCTCCCCGATAGGGCTGCCCACCGCTCTGGGCAAGTGTGCTCACTGCCCCCTAGTGTGTATGTGGTGTTTCACTTCACGGATGGGTTAAATGCGGAGGTGGAATTTCCCCGTCTGTGGGATTAAAAGTCGCCGGCTCGATTCCCAAGGCCAACAGTCCATGACTGAGGTGTCCATGAGCAAGACACCTAACCCCCAATTGTTCCCCAGGCGCCGTGGATAGGGCTGCCCACCGCTCCGGGCAAGTGTGCTCACTGCCCCCTAGTGTGTGTGTATTCACTAGTGTATATGTGGTGTTTCACTTCACGGATGGGTTAAACGCGGAGGTGGAATTTCCCCGTCTGTGGGATTAAAAAAGCATCACTTAACTTATTACGGGTGGGCAGTATGACAATATTTATCACTATTGTGCTAATTTACATTTTCTAAGTAAATATTAGATATGATCAGTTCTTAAAGGGTCAATATGTTATGTTAATGTATTTTATTTTTTCCCCTAAGGCCCCCTCATAAAATTTGGCTTTATGCATCAAAAACAGTCATAATTAATTTCTACATGACCATTTCCAACCACTGTTTATCCCTTAGAATTAAACAGCCTGTTTTTTGTTTTTGTGGTTTAAAGACTTATGTAAATGAGCACCATTCTGATTCGCTCTCCTGTACTGTGCTATTCAATAAAACAGTCTGGCCGATGACTTGAGTGGGTGCGGCTCAGATAAATATCATGATGCATACTGTGTACTGTGAAAATGTAAGTACTGTGATATTGTATTTTTGCCATATCGTCCACCATGTAGAAACATGACTGATGATTCACAGACAGAATATAATGCTGTTTTAATAGATTTGGTGCAGCACATCGGAAAGTATCGGTATAGTCTGAAATCTTTTACTGTACACCACATTAAGATGTGCTCTGTGTCTTGCACACAGCTGAACATCACATCACTCCTACCTCTTTCTGGCTGCAGGTTTTAGGCCAAAATTTCAGAAGCCCCCGGATCACCTGCAGCGAGACGAACAGGGATGCAGTGACGAAAATAGCAAAAAATAAATCAAAGAATAAGTAAATTTACAAGAGACAATTATGGGACACATGCAATCATATAGTTGGTTGGTTAGTGTAGAGGTTAACACCTCAACTCCCCACCTGGGCAAGCACCCTACACTATACCAATAAGAGTCCTTGGGCAAGACTCCTAACACCACCTTGGCCTCTCTATGTAAAATGATCAAATTGTAAGTCGCTCTGGATAAGAGCGTCAGCCAAATGCCATGAATGTAAATGAATGAATGAATATGCAAAAGTTTAAATACCCCAGTATTGTTTTGTTGATGTTCTGAGTGAGAATAAGTTAACATCTTAAATATGAAACGACTGTACTTTTTCTACATTCTGTATAAATCTTAAATCCTTTTTAAGCATTTCTTATTATTTATTTTCTTCTTTTTTTAAACTCAGATATGTGTTTGTGTCATACCCAACAGTGTAGGATCTTGAAGCATATGCTGCTGTTTTCAACACCTTTTGCCCCCTAATTTAGTCATAGCCAATCGGAGTAATTAATACTTCTGTAATGTTGAAGTGATTCATTTCGCAGCAAAAGACTACTGAATTTAAATGGCTAGCTTTTAGTAACAACCTTGTTTACACATTCATTAGTCTTACGATTAAATTTCGATCCAACCTTATGTGTTCTGTGCTCTCTCCTCTCATTGACCTGCTGGATCAGGTCACCACATGCTTTACTAATTAAGCCCCGGGTGGGACACGGGGTCTTACCGGCTCTGTGAGTGTTGGGTCCTTTTCCAAAAACTGAACCACACAGTAGGCCAGCTGAGAAAAATGAAAACAGCAAACGAGCACAACATGAGCACAAAAGATCATACTTCTCCATCAAAATAGGTTGCTAAGAATCATTTTTGCTTTATTTACTTTCTTAAGCATCACCTAAAGAGGTTACACCTGCTGATTATAACATGACTAACACTTATTAAAACATGCAGAATATTATATATCGTTGCTGTCAGAAGAAAACCTTGTATCTCCATTTTTGGCATTTTTTTCAGTTGTTGACATAATTTGAAAGTATCTGTCACTCTTTACATTGTTTGTAAATTTTATGATGAATGGCCTAAAAGAAATGACCCAAAATGACACGGGAGAAATTCTGGTTCCATTGACTTACATTGAAAGTGAAGTATGTTTTTCCTTCTCCTGTAAAGTTACTATTTTGGAGATACGAGGTTTTCTTCCGACAGCAGTGATATATTCTATATATATTCTATAGCATATCATGTATGTAAGTAAAGACTGTTGTGTTTTGGTTACAATTAAATGCTGCCATCTACTGGGCATGTAATACCAGCAGTTAAAAAGAATTAATTAAAAATGCTTGATTTGTATTAATATTCACATAATAATAATAATAATAATAATAATAATAATAATAATTCCAAAAAAGTTGGGACGCTGTGTAAAATGTAAATGAATGTAAATAAAAACAGATTGCAATGATTTGCAAATTTCATAGACCCACATTTTACTCACAATAGAACATAGAAGACATAACAGATGCTGACATTTTACCATTTCATGAAAACTATTAACTCATCTAGAACTTGCTGGCAGCAACGCATCTTAAGTTGGAACAGGGGCAACAAAAGGCTGGAAAAGTAAGTGGTACTAATACAAAACTGCTGGAGGACCAATTACTGGGTATAAAAACACAATTGGGTATAAAACGAGCGTTTTTGAGTCTCTCAGAAGCAATGATGGGCAAAGGTTTACCAATTTGCAAAAAATTGTCTCTAAAAACTGTGGAGCAATTTCAGAAAAATGTTCTTCAATGTAAAATTGTGAAGACTTATGATATTGTGCACTGTAGATGGTGGGATATCCAAAGAATTCAGAGAATCTGGAGAAATCCCTGTGCGCAAGGGAGAAGGCACACTGCATGGGCTCAGGAGCACTTCCAGAAAACATCGTCTGTGAACACAGCTCGCCGTGCAATCCACAAACGCAAGATAAAGCTGTCTCATGCCAAGAAGCCATATATATGTCAAGACGATCCAAAAACACTGCCGCCTTCTCTGGGCCAAAGCTCATTTAAAATGGTCTGAGGAAAAATGGAAAACTGTTCTGTGATCAGATGAATCAAAATTACAAATTTTTTTTAGGAAATCATGAAGGTGTCCTGCGGACTCAAAAGGAGAGGGACCATCCAGCTTGTTATCAGCTTACACATCTGAAAAGGCACCATCAATGCTAAACAATATATCGAGGTTTTAGAACAACACATGCTCCCATTCAGACAGGGTCTCTTTCAGGGAAGGCTTTACATATTTCAGCAAGACAATGCTAAACCACATACTGAGTTCATCTCAACAGCATCAGGCTTCACAGAAGAAGAGCCCGGGTGCTGAACTGCCTGCAGTCCAGACCTGTCACCAGCAGAAAACAACTGCTGCATCAAGAAAAGAAAAACATGGCAAAGAAGACCCAGGACTGCTGAGCAGCTAGAATCAGAAGAATGGGAAGAACATTCCTCTCCAAAAAAATTCCAGCGATTGTTCTGCTCACTTCCCACACATTTACAGACTGTTGTTAAAGGGGAAGGGGAAGCTACACATGGTAGACACGGCCCTGGCCCAATTCTTTTGAGATGTGTTGAGGTCAACAAGTTCTAAATAAGGGCGGTGGTCTGGTCTAATTTTCTAGAAGCTTCCCAGAACCCTGATCACCAGTTACTTCATTGGAACTACATACACAGAACCTACCTCACTCCTCACAAACGTTCCTTTATGAATATTCTTAATAACCCTACATGCACACTGTTCTACAAAGGCTTGCGGTACTTTTCTTCACATGTATTGGGAATGCCCTCCTGTAACATCATTTTGGGACAAGGTTGCTTCTAGGCTCTCAAATCTTGTTTTGCTGGAGATGCCCACCATCATACCTCCTCTACTGTTTAATGACTTTTCAGAACTCTCTTTATCCAAAAGTGAAAAACGCATTATTATGGCTGGACTCACTGCGGCAAAGAAACTGATCGCAGTTCGTGGGAAACCTCCTCGTTCTCTCTCGATTACAGCCTGGACTTTTTTCTTTCTTGGACATAATGTACATGGAACTCTCCACTGCCCGAGTTAATGGTGCTAATGAAGCTAATATTAATATTTGGTACAATGCAATTGCAACCCTGAAAAATATGTTGTAAACCCCCCCCCCCCCCCCTCTTTTTTTTCCCCCCTATTTTATTTTATTTTATTTTATGGTCTTGTTATGTCCTTTGTTCTATCTGTGCTTGTGTGATGTGTGTTATGTGTTTTTGCAGCACTGGTTACTGCTTTCGTTAAACATAATAAAGAATTGATCGCAAAAAACAAGTTAATATTTGATTTGAATACTGAATTATGAAATGGTAAAATGTCTCACTTTCAACATCTCATATGTTTTTTTATTCTATTGTGAATAAAATGTGTGTCTATGCGATTTGCAAAAATCACTGCATTTTGTTTTTATTTCCTGAACTCCTGAACTCTGCCTCCTGACATCTAAATAACAATGGACTGTACACACAGACTTACACACCACTCAACACCACTTACCGGCACTTACATCTGCTGTATATACTGCCCATTACTGTATATACTGTGTAAATACTCTACCTGTTCATAAGTACATACTTACCCCCCTTCATATTTATAACCTGTTCATAGTACTTTATACCCCCTCATATTTATAACCTGTTCATAGTACTTATACCCCTCATATTTATAACCTGTACATTCTTGTTTATAACCTGTATAACCTCCTTCATGTTCATACCCCCTCATATTTTTTTTTTTTTAACCTGTATATACTATAATTACTGTACATTGTAAGATATATATTTATATTGCTGCTAAGCACTTCTGGATGGATGCAAACTGCATTTCGTTGCTTTGTACCTGTGACATACGCAATGACAATAAAGTTGAATTCTATTCTATTCTATTCTATTTTGCACAGCTCCCCAACTTATGTGACGTGCTTATATTTAAGCTGAGTCACCAGTTACATAGAGAACATGGCTGTTATACAGCTGCGACAAAAGAAAGAAAATACAGAGCTTGTTAATAAAACACTACTAAAATAACTAAACTGTAGTACATAATTCAAAATACACCTACAATTCACGTGTACTTTCCTAGCACAATGACGGCGGTACTGGGGTTTGCTAGGGGTAGGTGAACTGTGTAAAGAAAACAGCGGGTCAAGCAGACTGTGCCCAAATCTAATACCTTCCCAATGCCTTCAGAAGCCAACACGGTTTAATACAGAACTTATTCCAACCCATGGGAGAGAATCTTTATTATTTCTGACAAATAAAGTCAACGGCAGAGCCACTAGATGGCAGCACTGTCCATATATCTTCTCTGATGCAGGCGCCTGCAGAGTGAGAATGATTTGTGAAACTGAAGTAGATTCTCCTCCTGCTGATAAATTCGATGACCTTTCTTTTTTGGGCTTTAAACAAATGACCATTTTCTGTAATCACATCAGCTAGTGTGAGCACATTAAACCATCATGTTGTAGCTCATAATATACAGCGCTGTGCAGAATTCAGAGGTCACCCTTCCTTCATATTGAACATCCATCCATCATCTTCCGCTTCTCCGGGGTTCGGGTCGCGGGGGCAGCATCCTAAGCAATAAGGCCCAGACCTCCCTTTCCCCAGCCACTTCCACTAGCTCCCCGGGGGGGATTCCGAGGCGTGCCCAGGCCAGCTGGGCGATATAGTCACGCCAGCGTGTCCTGGGTCTTCCCCGGGGTCTCCTCCCCGGTGGACTTGCCCGAGGGAGGCGTCCAGGAGGCATCCTAACCAGATGCCCGAACCACCTCAACTGGCTCCTCTCGATGTGGAGAAGCAGCGGCTCTACTTTGAGTCTCTCCTGGATGACCGAAATTCTCACCCTATCTCTAAGGGAGAGTTCAGCCACCCTGCGGAGGAAACTCATTTCGGCTGCTTGTATTCCCGATCTTATTCTTTCGGTCATTACCCAAAGCTCATGACCACAGGTGAGGGTGGGAACGTAGATCGACCGGTAAATCGAGAGCCTTGCCTTATGGCTCAGCTCTTTCTTTACCACAACAGACCGGTAAAGAGCCCGCATCACTGCTGACCCAGCACCAATCCGCCTGTCAATCTCCCGCTCCCTTGTACCATCATACTGAACAGAACTGAATATAATATCAGATGTTTGAGTGCTCAGTGTGTCCAGTGTGTCTATTACAGCTTCCGTTCTTTTCAGGAGACTCACTTTCAGTTTCTCAAAGAAATCTGCAGACACGCCTCCAAAGTTCAGGCTTAGAAGTCGGCTGATCATTTTCTGAAGTAATCAAACAAATTCAGTGATTAGGTCTGGACTGTGGGGGGTGGTCAGTCCATCGTTCAGCTACTTTGTTTGACGTGTCTCCTTTTCTCAGCGAGGTTCTCGATCAGCTACACGTCCTTTCAGACCCACAGCGCTGAGTGGTCTTCTCACAGTGGAAGGATGGACAGAAACACCTGTGGATGTTTTCAGATCTGAAGCAGCTTGATTTTCTCCTCTCTCTCAGAGATGAAAGCACCACTTTATCTGATGGGGCAGTTTTAGTGTCTACCAGGTCTTCCAGGTTGTTGCTAGGACCCCCATTTTCTCCGTAGCTTTTATTCATTTTTTGAACATCAACTTTGGAAACTCCCGTTTTTCACTTCGACTTTCGCCTTCATTACTGAATTCAACTCCTAACTGAATTGTCTCATATCTTAATTATACTGCTGCGCTGCTCTTTTCTGCTGGAAATCATATAAATGGTCTCTGACTGCTGCTCAGTGCTGTACGTACAGTGTCATGTGTGTCGAGTCTACGATACCTGTGCATGAAACAGTGCCAGCCCCTTGGCCGTGTGCATCGGAATGAGCACCTTCATCAGGAACTGCTTGTGTTCAGCTTTCAAAGGCAGAGCGAACCCATTGATGATGCTGCAAGAGCAGAAATAATGATCACATACAAATGCAGCAGAGAGATCTCCAGATAAGCTGAAGGATTTATAGTTACACTCCAAGTTAAATGTTTTGTTGATGTTCTAAATGAAAATAAGTTATCATATCCTGTACAGAGAACATGCTTAAATATGGTCTTTTCTGCAAATATTAGGGCACAATTTCTATTTATTAACTGAATATAACAGACTGGCAAAACAAATAAAATCTCATTTTATCTATTTTTTCTAATACGTTAGCATCTGTAAATAAACAGTAACTGTGCCTTACAATGTGCAGAAGTGCACCCTCTGTAGAGTGTGTGTTAACTGATTTTTGCTTAGAAGTCATTTGACATAGGGCATTAGATTTTTGTGAAAAAAATGACTTTTAATTTATTTAACATTTAAAAACAAGTCTACCCAAAACAGTAACTTCACAGGAGAGGGCAAAAACATTCCTTATTGTCAATGTAAGTGGATGGAAAGAGACTTTATTCTAAGAAATTCTGGAACATTTCTACTGGTCAAGTCATCATGAAAGAGAAGGTATGGAGACCCTTTAATATAAAGTACAAAAAACCCCACAGATCAACAAACAAAAAACACACTAAATAAAGCTAATTAAAAATGGGAGATGTACACTGTGGGCCACAGCAATAACAGACCTCCTTGCTCTTGGTTAAGGATTCTGCAGCAGCAATTCTGATAAAGCAGTGTGATATCAAAGCAGTGTGATATCAAAGCACTGTGATATTACAGCACTGTGATATTACAACACTGTGATATTACAGCACTGTGATATTACAGCACTGTGATATTAAAGCACTGTGATATTAAAGCAGTGTGATATTACAGCACTGTGATATTACAGCACTGTGATATTAAAGCAGTGTGATATTAAAGCACTGTGATATTACAGCACTGTGATATTACAGCACTGTGATATTAAAGCAGTGTGATATTAAAGCAGTGTGATATTAAAGCAGTGTGATATTACAGCACTGTGATATTACAGCACTGTGATATTAAAGCACTGTGATATTAAAGCACTGTGATATTAAAGCACTGTGATATTAAAGCACTGTGATATTACAGCAGTGATATTACAGCAGTGTGATATTAAAGCACTGTGATATTAAAGCACTGTGATATTACAGCACTGTGATATTACAGCACTGTGATATTACAGCAGTGTGATATTACAGCAGTGATATTACAGCACTGTGATATTACAGCACTGTGATATTACAGCACTGTGATAGTACAGCAGTGTGATAGTACAGCAGTGTGATATTACAGCAGTGTGATATTAAAGCAGTGATATTACAGCAGTGTGATATTACAGCAGTGTGATATTAAAGCAGTGATATTACAGCACTGTGATATTACAGCAGTGTGATATTACAGCAGTGTGATATTACAGCAGTGTGATATTACAGCAGTGTGATATTACAGCAGTGTGATATTAAAGCAGTGTGATATTAAAGCACTGTGATATTAAAGCACTGTGATATTAAAGCACTGTGATATTAAAGCACTGTGATATCAAAGCACTGTAATATCAAAGCACTGTAATATCAAAGCACTGTGATATTACAGCACTGTGATATTACAGCACTGTGATATTACAGCACTGTGATAGTACAGCACTGTGATAGTACAGCACTGTGATATTAAAGCACTGTGATATTAAAGCACTGTGATATTAAAGCAGTGTGATATTAAAGCAGTGTGATTTTAATGCACTGTGATATTAAAGCACTGTGATATTAAAGCACTGTGATATTAAAGCAGTGTGATTTTAAAGCACTGTGATTTTAAAGCACTGTGATATTAAAGCACTGTGATATTAAAGCACTGTGATATTACAGCACTGTGATATTACAGCACTGTGATATTAAAGCACTGTGATATTAAAGCACTGTGATATTACAGCAGTGTGATATTACAGCACTGTGATATTAAAGCACTGTGATATTAAAGCACTGTGATATTAAAGCAGTGTCATTTTAAAGCACTGTGATATTAAAGCAGTGTGATATTAAAGCACTGATATTAAAGCAGTGTGATATTAAAGCACTGTGATATTAAAGCACTGTGATATTAAAGCACTGTGATATTAAAGCACTGTGGATTCTATACATTCTGATTCCATGGAAAAATGCATTCATTGCACATCTACACTGTGAAATAGGTAAACTATGAAAAACAAAAACGGTAATTTGGTAATGTTACTGAGGTGCCTTCAAATTCTTGATCTTCAAATAGTAAGCCACAAATGTTAGATACAGGTTCTTGGTCTTTTAAATTAGTATTAGTAATTCAGTTAATTCAAAATTTTAAAGCGGCCCGAACACTAAGTTTCTAAAGGAGTCATGTCATACTAGTTTTTTCTATTTTTTTATTTTTACCCGTGTTCCACTTAGAACACGTTTTATGTAGCAAAAATAAGTAGCGAACAAAGCTCAATTGGCACAAATGAAATTAGCCACTTCTAACATTTCTAACTCCAATCAGAATTTGGCTACAAATATTCAGTAATTAAACCTATTGTCCAGTGAAGTGTAGGGTCTACTTACAAATCAATAATTTGGCAAATGGGACAAACATTAAAATTGAAACTTTTTTTTTTCAAGTGCACAGAAACACCATCGAAAAAACAGGCAGAACAGAATCAGCACAGTCAGGCTGTAAAGACCAGCAGGAGACAAATAATTCCTCTCAAAACTTAATGATCCCACATCCAAGAGCCTCTCAAATACAGAGACCTGACTGCACCTATTAGGGGAGCACAGACAGTGCTGCACTCACAGATCAATAAGCCCTGACCTGCCAGTATAGGAGGGGCAGTGAGTGACCATATCACACATTAAAACACAGACAGAGTCCAACTCATTCAGTTTGTTTACACTACATGTATGGAGGGAGAGAGAGAGAGAGAGAGAGAGAGAGAGAGAGAGAGAGAGAGAGAGAGAGAGAGAGGGAGAGAGGGAGGGAGAGAGGGAGAGAGGGAGAGAGGGAGAGAGGGAGAGAGGGAGAGAGAGAGAGAGAGAGAGAGAGAGAGAGAGAGAGAGAGAGAAAGAGAAAGAGAAAGAGAAAGAGAAAGAGAAAGAGAAAGAGAGAGAGAGAGAGAGAGAGAGAGAGAGAGAGAGAGAGAGAGAGAGAGAGAGAGAGAGAGAGAGAGCGCACGTGTTTATGGTCTCAGCAGAGATCTGGTTTAGATCTGAACTAAATACAGTGGCGCTTTCTAAAAACAGGACTTCCTGCAGCCGGCATCTGCTCACTGGAAAGAGTCAAAGGTCAGAGCTCAAAAAAGCTTCCCATGATCCTTTGTGTTGTTGTTTTCAGTGACAGTGAATGTTGTTTACATTTACCTCTCAGTCTATTCAGCCCACAACAGTTTATCCTCGCCTGTTCACACTTTAGCTATAAAGAGTGTTTCAGCCTGGGCTGCGTTCTGAGTGAGGTGTAAAAACAGGGCAGCCAATAAGAACAGAGCTTATTTACAGACAGTAGATCAGTCTTAAAGGCAGAGTAACAAAAACGTAAATGGCTGAATCTAAAGCACAACTTTCATTTTCTCTTCTGTCCACAGGCTGACTGTTCCATTACTTTACATTGTTTCATGAGTGCAGTTAGAGGGAATTTCTGTGCAGGGTTTGCATGATTAGCTGCAGCTTTGGCGAATCAAACATTCGTTACAGACCCAGTGATCCTCATTCGTCAAAGCGGCATAAAAACGAGCAAATTTGACTGCTCTGATTCACGAAACTGTGGAAATAAGCAGAGATTTGAACACAAACGAGGACCAGTGCCTTCTGCCTTATTTACTTCTCATTTACATGGAGCATTCAAAGCTTCAAAACTGCGCCCTCTACTGACCAAACTTTGCGTGTTAAAATTACAAGCAGTGGTAAGATTAAAACATGGGGGAAAAAATCTTAAAATCTTAAAAAAAAATCTTTAAGAGTGAAAAAAGATTGTGTTGTGTGATTATTGTTATAAAACACCACGTGTTAATGCTGCTTTATTGCAGTGTATGAGATGCTTCTGGTGTGTTTTGTGGGTGGAGTGAGTAGCATAAAACAACAGCACAATAAATGTAAATGGCTTTACATGCTACACAGAACAGTCGCACCACTAGTTTACATCAATGTGCATGTAAGTGTATCCACTTTCGCACTGAACATGCACAAATGATTAGTGCTGTTTTATTCTATTCTTACTTCTATTGTTGGTATTAAAAACCAATAATCTTGATAACAGTTTTGGTTTGTTAACAGCAAATCAAACATTATTTCAAGTGGTTAAACTACCAGACGAGCACAAAAAAATCAAAGACAAAACTGATTAACAGCAAAACTGCGTATCAAATGTGCACACTTGTTGATGGTGTACGCAACTTTTATAATCAAGCGCCAATGTAAGCACATTTTGTGGTCACATCACACAGTTAAACACAGCACAGGTGACAACTGACCTGCCCAGTATCTCCAGAAGTTCAGCCACTCCGTTAAAGTGTTCGGTCTCATAAATGAACCTGAGGAGTAAACAACAACAACAAAAAAAAGCAACTTAATAAACAGTATTTGATTTTGTCATTACGAACTCCTCACTGCCTTTCTAGTAGGTAAGCTGTAATTCTGCCTGCGCTCTGTTAGAGCTCGTCTCCTCGCCATCACTGCAGCTACAACCCTGAAGGTGGATGAAGACCAAACAAAACGCACTAGAATGGCTACAAAAAAAAGACGAGAAGATATGTGAACACTCTAGATGCAGTCTCCAGAAAACTCTATGAGAAGATTAGACTGAACTCTCCAGTTCTGATAATTCCAAAGGTGGGAGACTTCACAAAAGCTAGTAACCGTGGCTACCAAAACTCAAAGCTCTTGGCTTCTTATTCACCAGCTTCTTGTTCAAATTTTCCATTCCACCTTAAATGGTGCAGCTATTACATTCTGGCAGCTCATACAGAAAAGTCCAAAAATCCACTTTATTTTAACACAGGCATCATTCATCAGAAAATACCTCAAATGCTCTCCTGGAGATGTTTAGTGAGCATCTAATGAGCAGCACAGCAGAGCGATAATCAGACACTGGGGCTCCTGGACTGTTGAACGTGTCTTGCTGGCTGATCCAACATCCCAAACCACACATTTCTGTACTTCACCTACCACACTAATAAGGGACTACACTACTTTTTACACACTATTTATTGTGCTTCTATGTGGTTTAGGACAGCTGCAGCATCAGTAACACAGCAGGACATCTCAACCGTCCAGATTTCAGCTTTCATTTGTTTTTCACTACAGCAACAAATCAAATAAAATCAAGGCAAGACTTAAAAATATCAGTTACTACACTTTAAAAATTAGTTTTAAATGAAGGATTCCCAAAAATGTGTTTTACTGGTTTCACTGGATTGATTATGGCCAAATGAAATTGACTCCCAAAATTGTAGAAGTGCAACTGCGTGACGTCACTGAAAAACTAAGAACAGAACTTGAGTGGAACTTCCTGTAGCACATCCAGCTTCTGTCAGCACAGGAACTGAAGCCTGTAAGACTCTGTTTATCTCTTTGTGGGGAAGAGTTGTAGTGATGCAGAACTGATCAGTACCTGATCAACATCAGTACCTGACCTCAATAATGCTCTAGGTCTAGATTGCTGAATGCAATCAGATCCTCACAGCAATGTTCCAATATCTAGGGTAAAGCCTTTCTAAAAGAGTGCAGCCTGTTACTGAAGAGGGGCAGACTCCCTTGATTTAATACTGTTCATTTCAGAAGAAAAGCTGGTGCCCACACACTTTTGGACATACAGTGTACACTAACAGACACATCATCATTCCTTACACACAGCTATTTTCTCCCTGCAGCAGATGGTCAGAGTGGAAATGTCCACTGACGTACAGAGGGAGAGGGAGAGAGGGAGAGGGAGAGGGAGAGGGAGAGGGAGAGGGAGAGGGAGAGGGAGAGAGAGAGAGAGAGAGAGAGAGAGAGAGAGAGAGAGAGAGAGAGCAATGAGATGTGTTGGAAAAAGAAACAGGACACCTGCATCCACACCGCATCACGCTCTGCGCTCACAGCTAGCGAACAGAGTTTCTCTGATTTTAATGGGAATGTTTTGGTTTCATCACAGCTGCTCGTCACTTGCTGTTCGGAAAAGTTTAGATGAGTTTTGTGTTTTCCTTCAGTGGCAGGGGCACAAGCTGTTCATTTAACAGTTATTTCTTTATCTTTAATAACAGAGATGCTGAACCCGGGTTTTCCCAGTGTATCATTACCGTAAGAAAATGTTGTTTATTTGTTTGCGGATGAAGGCACGCAAACCCAGGAACTTTCCATAGATCCGATGGAGGATGGTCTTCAGAAAATCTCTCTCACGGGGGTCTTCACTGTCAAACAGCTCCAACAGCTGTGAGAGAAAGAAAGAGAGAAAGAGAAAGACAGAAAGAGAGAGAGAGAAAGACAGAGAGAAAGAGAGAGAGCGCGAGAGAGAGAACGAGAGAGAGAGAGAACGAGAGAGAGAGCGAGAGAGAGAGAGAGAACGAGAGAGAGAGAACGAGAGCGAGAGCGAGAGCGAGAGAGAACGAGAGAGAGAGAGAACGAGAGAGAGAGAGAGAGAGAGAGAGAGAGAGAGAGAGAGAGAACGAGAGAGAGAGAACGAGAGAGAGAGAACGAGAGAGAGAGAGAGAGAGAGAGAGAGAGAGAGAGAGAGAACGAGAGAGACAGAACGAGAGAGAGAGAACGAGAGAGACAGAACGAGAGAGAGAGAACGAGAGAGAGAGAACGAGAGAGAGAGAACGAGAGAGAGAGAGAACGAGAGAGACAGAACGAGAGAGAGAGAACGAGAGAGACAGAACGAGAGAGAGAGAACGAGAGAGACAGAACGAGAGAGAGAGAACGAGAGAGAGAGCGAGAGAACGAGAGAGAGAACGAGAGAGAGAGAGAGAGAGAGAGAGAGAGAGAACGAGAGAGAGAGAGAGAGAGAGAGAGAGAACGAGAGAGAGAGAGAGAGAGAGAGAGAGAGAGAGAGAGAGAACGAGAGAGAGAGAGAGAGAGAGAGAGAGACAGAGAGAGAGCGAGAGCGAGAGAATGAGAGAGCGAGAGCGAGAGCGAGAGAGAACGAGAGAGAGAGCGAGAGCGAGAGAGAACGAGAGAGAGAGAGAGAGAGAGAGAGAGAACGAGAGAGAGAGAGAGAGAGAGAGAGAGAGAGAGAGAGAGAGAGAGAGAGAGAGAGAGAGAGCGAGCGAGAGAGAGAGCGAGAGAGAGAGAGAGAGAGAACGAGAGAGAGAGAGAGAGAGAGAGAGAGAGAGAGAGAGAACGAGAGAGACAGAACGAGAGAGACAGAACGAGAGAGACAGAACGAGAGAGAGAGAACGAGAGAGAGAGAGAACGAGAGAGACAGAACGAGAGAGACAGAACGAGAGAGAATGAGAGAGAGAGAGAGAGAGAGAGAGAGAGAACGAGAGAGACAGAACGAGAGAGAGAGAACGAGAGAGAGAGAACGAGAGAGAGAGAGAACGAGAGAGAGAGAGAACGAGAGAGACAGAACGAGAGAGAGAGAACGAGAGAGAGAGAACGAGAGAGAGAGAGAGAACGAGAGAGAGAGAGAACGAGAGAGACAGAACGAGAGAGAGAGAACGAGAGAGAATGAGAGAGAGAGAACGAGAAAGAGAGAACGAGAAAGAGAGAGAGAGAGCGAGAACGAGAGAGAGCGAGAGAACGAGAGAGAGAACGAGAGAGAGAACGAGAGAGAACGAGAGAGAGAGAGAGAGAGAGAGAGAACGAGAGAGAGAGAGAGAGAGAGAGAGAGAGAGAGAGAGAACGAGAGAGAGAGAGAGAGAGAGAGAGAGAGAGAGAGAGAGAACGAGAGAGAGAGAGCGCGAGAGAGAGAACGAGAGAGAGAGAGCGAGAGACAGAACGAGAGAGAGAGACAGAACGAGAGAGAGACAGAACGAGAGAGAATGAGAGAGAGAGAGAGAGAGAGAGAGAGAGAGAACGAGAGAGAGAGAGAGAGAGAGAGAGAGAGAGAGAGAGAGAGAGAGAGAGAGAGAGAGAGAGAGAGAGAGAACGAGAGAGAGAGCGAGAGAGAGAGCGAGAGAGAACGAGAGAGAGAGAGCGCGAGAGAGAGAACGAGAGAGAGAGAGCGAGAGACAGAACGAGAGAGAGAGACAGAACGAGAGAGAGACAGAACGAGAGAGAATGAGAGAGAGAGAGAACGAGAGAGAGAGAGAGAGAGAGAGAGAGAGAGAGAACGAGAGAGAGAACGAGAGAAAACGAGAGCGAGAACGAGAGAGAGCGAGAGCAAGAGCGAGAACGAGAGAGAGCGAGAGCGAGAACGAGAGAGAGAGAGCGAGAACGAGAACGAGAGAGAGAGAGAACGAGAGAGAGAGAGAGAGAACGAGAGGAGATACGTGGAGGTAGTTATTCTGCTTTTAAACTGTGGAGCTCAGTTCACCTTTATTAGACAGTCAAGCTCAGAGCTCACTTTTAATAAACATCTGAAAATGCATCTCTTTGATTCCCTGTTCAGTCAAAACTTTACCTTTTCTTTGTCATTGTGCCATCTATTACTGTAAACATCATCATTTGTAAAGCACTTTGAGCCGCCACCGGAATAAAAAGAGCTGTGTAAATAAAGATCAGGACATTAATGGGTTAACCTGGCTGTCTGAATATTTTACTTAACTTCAAATCGTATGATTTTTATTGATTACTGTTCTGTTTCCTTACTATGAGCAGTTCATTTAAAGGGGAATTCAGAATCAGTCAGAGTGGTTTGGTATGAAACGCTCTGTTCTAGAGAAACTTAGAGTCAGAACTGTTCACAGTGGTGGTGATGGGAACCAGACGTCCACCTCTAAAAGCCCCTCACAGAAAGTTATTACATGAAATGGCTATGAATACGCAGTCTGATGATCAGACAATGTAATGTAAAGAAAACGGTTCTATAAAATAACCAGAAACATTCAAAGAACCCCTTAGCATGATCTGCATGATCTTTAGATTGATGTGCTACAGTTGGTTCTATATAGAACCTTTTTGAAAAGCGTTCTATACGGAACTATCTGTAGAATTTTCTCCATCAATCTGAAGAACCCTTCCATGATGCGAAGAACCCTTGTAACGGGTTCGTGGATTGTTCATAGCGGCTCTATACAGAACAGTTTTCTGTACTAAAGAACACCTGAAGAACCATCTTAACAACAGCCCCTTATTTTTTTTTTACCATCATCTACATTCCTTATAAAAACTCTGCAGGCACGTTTAGATTGACTCACTGGGGGGTTTGGATAGTAAATGAAATATTTGTGTTGTAGTCACGTTGACGCTTTGTTCCCATCACCACCACTGTAAAGAAATCTGTGCCTCTACAATCAACCATTTCACACCAAACCACTCCGAAACCCTCCCTTTACATCACAAACACGGAATTATGCAGAAATGTGAAAAAAAAATCGGTGGAATTAAAAAAAAACCCCTCTGGTCAGACAGGTTACTTATTTTAAATTTAAACACCAAATCTGTTTTATAGTGCTCTCTTCCCATCACTGACTACATTCCACTCCCTGTCTCTCTGATAAACAGCAGTCTGCTATTTAAAGCCTCGGCGGGAAACGCGCATCATGGAAAATTGTCCTTTAATACCAGCAGGACACTTACAGTCTGGACAGTGAGAGCGGTGGGGGAATCTCAGAGAATCAGGAACACCCCGAATGGACAGACTCCCTCTCTCTGGGACTCTCTCAACCATCATAACTCAAAGGAATGGTCTGGCAAAAAAAGGCCAATTACAGTTTCACCCCTTACACCAAATGTCAGCCAAATCATGCTTAGTGGGTGAAATGCACTTCTTTGTTTTAGCCCTGGAGCTACGAGGCTGATGCGGCTAACAAATAACGCAGCCAGTAATGGCGTAAACTAGGGCCCAACTGTTAGGAACATTTTGTAGCAGATATCATTTTTTTAGAGGCTAAAAATTCCAATAATATAATTTTTGTTTTATATTCTAAGACAGGGGTCAGCATCATGTGGCTCTTGGACTGCCCTACTGTGGGAGTTCGGTTGGTGTTCGGTTGGTGTTCGGTTGGTGTTCGGTTCTGAATAAAACATCGGGCCTAATTCACCAATGTCTTAATGCTTGCTTAAAGCTTTTCTTGAGAAAGGTCCCGAGAAAAAGTCTCTGTTGGATTCATGACGTGTTTACACTGCAGAACTGTTCTCACCTTTGTGCTCTTGAGTGTGTGTAGGTTCTATTCTAACCCAAGAACAAATCCCAAATAAGAAAACACTGAATGTTAGACCCTTCCTGAAAACTGTGGAAGTGGGCTTTAAGAAGAAATATCTTCACAAGACTCATCATCATGCTACATGGTGGTTAACAACTTAACAGCCTGGCCAATTTGCTTAATCAACTGAAATTCAATTGGTTAAAAACTTTGTTTCCAAAGTCAATGAGTAATCATGCCTCGTGACCGGAAGGTCGCCGGTTCGATCCCCAGAGCCGACAGCACATGACTGAGGTGTCCTTGAGCAAGACACCTAACCCCCAACTGCTCCCCGGGCGCTGCGGATTGGGCTGCCCACCGCTCCGGGCAAGTGTGCTCACTGCCCCCTAGTGTGTGTGTGTGCTCACTAGTGTGTATGTGGTGTTTCACTTCACGGAGGGGTTAAACGCGGAGGTGGAATTTCCCCGTTGAGGGACTAATAAAGGAATCTTAATCTTAATATTCATGATCTCAATACTGACCAATATAATCACGATTATGTTTTCTGTCATTATTGAGCAGGAATCTCCTGATCAAATCTGATGGTTTTGTTTTTAATGCTGTGGAAACTCGGGAATAAGGCAAAGACAGAAGAGAGAGGAAAACTGGTTCGTGGAATATCAGTGATCCCCCCCCCCCCCCCATTTTCTTATAAGCACTGCCACTAAACAGGCAAACGCTTTGGGAAACCAGTCATGAACAGACTGGAGCCCTATTTAGACAGGTTTAAATGTTTCTCTGATTTTATTGCCATCTGGATCTGCCGTGTTGTTGTTTTTATCCCTCCTTCACTCAGCACTGCTCTGATCTTTTCAGTCCCATCTGGATACACGTCTGTTGTTCCAAGCAGATCATTAACTCGGTGGCACTTTATTTTGAGTGGTCCTTTTTAAATCACAAACACTCAATGGACTCTTAGTAACATGCCAAGACATACCAGGCACTGGGTTAAGGTTAGGATTAGGGCTGGGGTTGGGTAAGGCTGGTAAGGTTAGGTTTCGCATAACATAATAACACATTAACAATACATCTACTTAATATAAGCAATGCATCAACAGAACATCTACAAGATATTCACTTCAGTGTATTCAGATGCTTCACTACTGCGAACTCACTGCTACACTGATGTGTTAAATCTGTTAAAAATGTATTAAATCATCTACAAAGGACCCTTTCCTAATAAAACAGTGTTACCATCAAATCCTTTAGATTTTTTTCTCTTTAAAAGGTTCTCTAGATATAAGAACGGTATCACTGTTTGCTCTTTAAATATCTAATTTTAAAAACACTGATGACACAAAATACAACCCACTAGAACACGTATCAGGCTCCAGACCTCACAGGCCACAACAGTGCAGACATCAGCACCCTGCTTCTTTAAACACATCTGATTCGGCTCATCAGCTAATCTGCAAGGCATTAAGAACTGAATTTAGAGCAGTAGATGAGGGTAAGCACTAATGTCTGCAGCACCTTGGCCTGGAAGGTCCCCAGTTTGAGGAGAAGCTCACCTCATCCTGTGGTCATTTTACTGCCACACGGATGTTTCGGCACTGAGGTGACGAGTAAAAAATTTGGGTAACAGGTTATTTGAAGGCTACCTACATAAGGGCTTCATGACGCATTCATAAGCAGTGAATAATGTGTTTATGAAGCACTACTTGAACATTTATTAAGTGCTTATGTCGGTTCTTGCAACATAATAAGAATAAACGTTGAACATATTTACAGCACTAAACATATTTAAACCCTATGCATAATCACATCAATCATCTTATCCACACCATGGAGGGAAGAGGGGATGGTTTCCAGGCATATTTCACCTGATATCAGTACAATGTCGTCTTAAGAATGCTGACATAAATAGTTATGCATAGTGTTTTAAATATGTTTAGTGCTGTAAATATGTTCAACGTTTATTCTTATCATGTCATTATATTACAGACATCTGCCTAATAATTCAATGCAAACGGGGCTCAGGATATACTAGAAAACAAATGAACAGCTATAAACAGTCACTACATCATTTTAACCTCTGTGAGGTGAACGGGTTGCTTGTTGTTTAAAATTTCATGCTCTGCCATGAGCAAGCGGAGTTGTTGTGCTGCCCACCTTGAGGCCTGAAGAACAACATCTCATTCTAATGTTTACAACTTCGACAGACGAATGACAAAGACCTCTTGATTTGTTTGGACTGCAACCATGACCACGAATCTCCGAGTGGTGAGCCAGATTTCAGCTGTTTTGACTGGATGTGAAAAACGATGTGTCCGTTCTCAAAACTTGAGGCGTGTTCTCCTTTCGCCTTTTGACTCGAATGTTACGCAACGTTATGTTTAAGCACAGACCTGCAGCACAAACTTCTGGTCGATGTAACGTTTGGCGGTGCTCGGCTGGAAGTCCGGGTTTTCTAAGAATCGCAGGAAAAACTCGTACACCAGCTGCGGAAACACACACACACACACACACACACACACACACACACAGTAAGTACACATACAAATAGATGATAAATATCTACAGTAGACTAAAAGGCGATGGGTCTCCCTTCTGAGTCTTAGCTCCTCTCCAGGTTTCTTCCTCTTACTCTTAGAAAGCTTTTCTTGCCACTGTTTTCCTTGGCAAAGCTAATTTGAGGCTTGCTCCCTTTCTGTAATGATGCTTACTGACAACTCTTCAGCAAATCAAATCAAAAAAAAAAATTAAAAAAAACGTGATTTGACCAGAGGCTCCCAAACTTCGCATAAAGACTATATGCTGGATTTATCCTCATTACTGCTTTATTTCTCTTTCCTCAGTTCCACTTTAACAGGCAACCTGACTGCAGTGATATTAGAGCCGTTACTCATCCAGCACTCATTAATATACAGAGTCATTACACCTCAGTCACATCTCTACACAGTGCTGCTCTGTTTATACCCTCTGAATCACTGTGTGTTCAACAGTATGAAAACAGTTCTGTTAAAGACACACGCATGAAGGATTTGATGCGCATCCTGCATGAATTCACAGGCCTTTCACTTTCAATATTAATATTAATGTTCATATCCAGAATGACATTCTAGTCAAAATGAACATCCAGAATGATCATCAAATAAAACTAATTTTTAGTTTTTTTAATGAAAATAGAATACAATTCTAATAAACTTCTATTTAGAACAAAGGTCCAATAAAATTCATATCCAGCAATAAAGGTCTAATAAAGCTGATATCTAGAATAAAGCTCTACGTTAAGGTTAAAGGTTCTAGGTTAAAGGTCTAATAAAACTAATGTTTACAACACATTTTCTCTTTGTATCCCAGTCATGCGAGTTAACTGCAATAACTTGCTCCTCCACCTGTTTTTTATTAGTACCATTTACTTTTCCAGCCTTTTGCTGCCCATTTCCCAAGTGTTTTGAGATGCGCTGCTGCCAACAATTTCTAAATGAGTTAATGTTTCTCATGAAATGGTAAAATGTCTCACTTTCAACATCTGTTACGTGTTCCATGTTCTTTCGTGAATAAAATGCGAGTGTATGAGATTTTGCAAATCACTGCAATCTGCAATTTTTATTTACATTTATTTATATTTCACACAGCGTCCCAACTTTTTTGGAATTGTAGCTCTCAGACTTGAAATTGCATTGCGTAACATCCTGACCACCTCCTCGTTTCTACGATCTGTCCATCTTATCAGCTCCACTTACTGTATAGCTGCACCCTGTAGTTCTACAGTTACAGACTGTAGTCCGCTGTAGGCGGATCATTCTCAGCACTGCAGTAACACTGATGTCGTGGTGGTGTGTTAGTGTGTGTTGCGCTGGTCTGAGTGGATCAGACACAGCAGTGCTGCTGGAGTTTTTAAACACCTCAGTGTCACTGCTGGACTGAGAGTAGTCCACCAACCAGGAATATCCAGCCAACAGCGTCCTGTGGGCAGTGTCCTATGACCACTGATGAAAGAATAGAGGATGACCAACACAAAGTGTGCAGTACCTACAAGGTGGACCAGCAAGGTAGGAGTGTCTAATAAAGTGGACAGTGAGTGGACACTGGTGTCTAAAAACTCACTGCTGTGTCTGATCCACTTGTACAAGTACACCACACCACCACCACCACCACCACGTCAGTGTTACTGCAAAGCTGAGAATGATCCACCACCCAAATAGTACCTGCTCTGTGAGGGTCCATGGGGGTCCTGACCACTGAAGAACTGTGCAAAAGGAGGAACAGATGGACTACAGTCTGTAACTGTAGAACTACAGAGTGCAGCTATACAGTAAGTGGAGCTGATAAAATGGACAGTGAGCGCAGAAACAACGAGTCATAATGTTATGCCTGATCGGGTATAATAATAATAATAATAATAATAATAATAATAATAATAATAATAATATACATGTTTCCTCACAAATAAATACTTATTGCCTTTGCTGTCTAGTTTGTAATATTCAAATCTATCTTGCATTGCTGTGTAAAAATGAAATGTATACACTACAAGTGACTGAACTGTGTTTACCTGCATGTGAGGCCACGAGGCTTCCAGTGTGGGTTCATCTTCTTCTGGGTCGAAATCAGGGTTTTCACTGGGAGGCAAAGTTCTGAACAGGTTGCTGCTGATCTGGGAATAAATGAAGTTACTCTCATTAGTGCTGTAAACGAACGGTTTAACACAGAAAAACAACAGTCAATCACTTCTGTGCAAAAGTCCTTCATTTCTTTCATATCCAGCCAAAACAGCCATTAAATTACAAACTCTTCTGATTTTAGGAGATATTTCTGACGAGATCGGATGTATGAGAAAGGATAAAAAGTCATAAAAATAAATAGGAGTTTCAAACCTGGAGTTTGAAAAATGATTAAAAGCTACAGAGAAAATGAGACCACCTGGAAGACCTGGTAGACACTAAAACCGCCTCCACCAGATAAACAGCACTTGAAGCGTTCATCGTTGAAAGAGAGGAGAAAATCAAGCTGCTTCAGATCTGAAAACATCCACAGGTGTTCCTGTCTTTCCTTGCACTAGAGAACTCTGCGCCATGGGTCTGAAAGGATGTGTAGCCGTCACGACGCCTCACTGAGAAAAGGAGACCCATCAAACAAAGAAGCTGAACAACGGACTGACCACCACATCCAGTCCAGACCTCAACATCACTGAATGTGTTTGATTACTTCAGAAAATAATCAACCAGCTTCTAAGACTGAACTTTGGAGGTGTGTCTACAGACTTTTTTACTGAAAGTGAGTCTCCTGAAAAGAGTGGAGGCTGTAATAAAGGTGAAGAGACACACTGAACACTCAAACACCTGATGAGGCATTTACATCTGTATCATTTTCTTTTAAATGGCTGCTTTAACTGGAGATTAGGTAAATGAAGGGGGTCTCTGACTTTTGCACAGGACTGTAAAATATGCGCTTAAGCATAAAATGCTGTGTATGTTATGTGGGCATTTTTCTCCTTACTCATCACAAAGTCAGCACAGATACTGGAGTGAAAAACTAATGACACACATTTGACGTCATTATTCAACTTTGTGTTTATGTGTTGAAATATTCTGATTCTGCAGAGCTCTAATGTTTTACACAGACTGGTTTGGCTCAGACAAACGAAAGTTCTCCAACAGAACTTCATCTAATAACATAAACTCAGAACATATCAACTTTTAGAATGAATAAAGTGGTCAGAAACCATGCCCAGTGATTTGAGCATTGGTTTGCCCACAGTTTAAGCCCTGCCCACCTTACTCTGATAGGCTGCACTCAGATGCCTGATGCTAATCATTGGCTATGGGGTGTACTGACCAGTGAGGGACATGATGACCTTTTAAATAA